>NC_056745.1:109466262-109508762 GCF_019279795.1 Protopterus annectens
TTGGCTTGGCTGGCAGACGGGTGCCCCAAGGCTGGCAAGGAGCTCCTCAGCATGTGTCAGTGGGGTCTGGATGGCATGGCCCCCACCTGTGGTGAGCTGGTCCCTCCTAACTGCAGCAGCATGCTGACGGGCATGGCAGATGAGGTCAGTGCAATGATATTGCACCTGCTCATAACTGTGGTTATGCAGGCCAACATTGTTTGCCCTGTGGACAAGATCATTCCACAGGGCAGTCCTCTCCTGCAGATCATGGGCCATACACCCAAAGAGGGTTCTGCAGTGATGCATGAGGTAGTTGATTATTACTTCATTCCCCTGTGGAGTATAAGCAGGGAGACGCTCTCATGACATGGTACCTGGAAGGCATATACAGGAAAAAAAGGCCTGAGGACCTCATACTGCAAGGATATAAAAGTTGTTAATTGACATCCCTCTCTCCCCTCACCATATCTGCAAAAATAATCTGAACATACAAATCAATGGGTATGTTTACACCAAACCTACTGTTGAGACATATATCCTATTGTGCAACAAATATTGAAATGTGTTTCTATTCATGTTCCATGTTGAAACACTATTATTGGTGGCCTGTTGCTAACAATGTAACCTGCATGCCATTGTAATTGCCACTGTGGTTCCATATATGCATGGGTTCTGTTTGCTATGCAACTGTTCCAAATCTGGTGTTTTGGGTTTATGGGAATATCTATGTATGCTGTTATAACTAATCCTGGATTGTGTTGACTATTACTAACCTGCATGTTTTAAAACTGCAACACCATAGCACATGTGGGAAGGCCGGTCCCAGCAGACCCACCTCTTCCACCTCATCTGGCTGAGGCATTGGACCCCAGCAGACCTGGGTCCCACCCCGGGACCTCAGTGTTTTCTGTCTAAGTCTCTCTTGGTTGTACAATCTGATCTTGTACTTACAACAGTCTTATACAGACATCCCTAGACATTTTTTATGTAGCACAGTGTGGGTAACAGTGGTCAATGCAACATTACTATTCAGAGAATGCAACAATAAATGCCATACAATACCAGAGTAAACACAACCAGTCCAGGATTTAGAACTTTATTGCCAGGCAGTTACAGTTTTATTTAAATGTGACCTATATGGACTATTACTGTCATATTGTCTGGTTTATTCAGTACAACCCATAAAACAGTTTTATACTGCCAGATTACTTTCTACTACTTTATGTTTATTCGGTATGACCACTACAAGCAGGATTGTTACTCACCAGCCTCGCAACACAGCCTTTGCAGCCTACTTGCATGGGCTTCCTGATTCACAGCCTGCACAGCTGCAGCTATAAATGAAATAGAGACATATTTAGGCATACCTATCCATCACATACACATGATGGACTTTAGTAAACAGTAATGGTATGACTACTTACACACTGCTGGGACATCATCCCTCTGCCTTGCTTCTTGGACCCACTCTTCCAAAACCTCCTTCTTTCTCTGCTTCAAGTTGGCATAGTGGTGCCTGACCTGAAAACCAGTCCAAGGGATACCAGTGACCCTGGTGAGATCACAAGCGAGATGGTCCCAGGCTTCTGCTTTATATTGGGAGCCCTAGTACTGGACCTGCAACAGTCTCTCATCATGTTTTTTTACCAGCAGTCCTACCATGACCTTGGACTCCTGTATGCCCCAGCACAGTCCCTGGAAGCACAATCCCTCTCCAACTCCTGCCATCCTGCCCACAGTGGGAATCTGCAACCAGTTATGAGATGTATTCCTACATGTGGGGTTTAAATACAGCCAATTTCCCACCCTTTGCTGTGATTGGACAGTTTTCAATATGCTGAGCTAAGCTAAGCTATGGGCAAACCTGCTTAGCTAAGGTTGGCATTGCTTAAAGGGACAGGTTCAGCACTGCTTACCAAAGGGCAAATCCACTTAGCTGGGCTACTCATTGCTTAGCAGTCACATTTACACAATGCTTACACCTGGTAAGCAGAGCTGTGCAATGCTTAGCATTGCAATTTGTTTACTGCCCTTGACATTCCCAATGTGCTTTCATTATATTTATTCATGTGTGACTGTACTGTATGGGGTACTTGTGTTTATATGGGGATTTCACAACTTTATTAAACTGGACACCTCACATCCGGACCTAATGCAGTACTCCGGTTAACAAATATATGTTATTTAGTAGGTAATACTAAAAAAATGATGTACTGCTTTCACATGTAAAATGTGAATTGCTTACAGTGGGGATCAAACCGAGAATGGTTGCTCGCAAAACATACACTCTAACCACTACACTATTGCAATAGTCCTTATGTTAGATGTGTCTTGCTATTTAACTTCTTTTGCTGTTTAAGCTAGACTAAGAGTAGCTAAGCAACAGGCACACCCACGCAGCTATGTTTAAACATTATCATATTTATAAAACAAAAGTTTTGCTATGTTATTTTATCTATACCCTTCAGAATATCCCTGCTAATGCTAAACCTGTTATTTTATCAGCTTTCTGCTTTGTGGGACAATTGTCCCTTTTGGATTTTTCCACATTCCTTACTCTGACGGGTTGGGAGGTGTGCGCTATGTGCTTATGCTGCCTGTGTTATCCTAATAACTTTTGGCTTGGTAGCACACCTCTCAACCTCTTAGAGCAAAATATCTGGACAAAGCCTACAATGATGGGGGGACAAATAGGGGCAGATTTTAAATATTGCTCTTACAAACTTAAAAAGTTGATAGAATAATAGGTTTTCCATTAGCATGAATTTTCTGATTGATGTGTGGAATCTTAAACTCAAATATTTTGTCATTATTTAATGACTTCAATCCTCAGCTATTTGCTAGACGGGTACACATTTTAGGGTGAACACACCATAAATATGAGGCAAACATCTAGGCATTCAGTGAAAATCCATGCAGTTGAGCAGTATGCTTGGTAGGGACGATTGTCCCATTTGCCTTTGACCGCATATATTTTTTGTTTTCCTGATGGGTTGGCATGTTACGAGCATTCTTCCTCATTTTTATTTGCGGAAAGGCAATTCTGGAGTGCTGGCGGCGTGTGTATTGTGAGAGGTCTGCTCTCAGACACACCCCCTGTGCTCATACATGGCACTGTGTCTGTTTTAGAGCATGGCAGCATGCCTTCATAAATATGCATACTGCGCTGCCGTGCTGACCAGGAATGGTCCCTGCCATGCAGGAATAACTTATTCCTGCATGGCTGCTTGCTGAATTCCAGGGATTATGTATTTTCTACAAGCTCTGAAAACTGTTTATTATTATCTTGGAGAAGACCACATCCCAAGTCTGAGTCTGAAACTCCAGTTCTTAAAAGATGACATGTCCAAGCACTGGATGATTATTATTTTTGCAAGGGTGTGACCTTTGTTACTTGGGTAGGAAACATTTTGAAAACTGAAACAAAAGGCAAAAACTGCCAAAAGTCCATGACTACTTTGTTACTCCAAAGTGGTTGCTGCAATGCACCGGAGTTAAAGCCTAAGTGTGTTACTGCAGACTTCTTAAACTGTGGATATAAGTAAAAACACTAATTTATGAATGTTTGTCTAATATTTCCATTATAATTTTTCTGTGATGATGCTTGATGATGTTTATGATCATGTGACTATAGCATTTATATATAAGATGGTGTATTAATTATTTTTTTTAGATTTCGAAGAGCCTGTTATTTGAAAACTTGTTAGCTTTGCTTTTCTTTATTAAATATTTTTGTTAGTTATATGTGTTGTGAGCTTTTTTTTTATATTTTGTTTCACTTTACAGCCAACTACTTTATCTTATTGGTTCAAGTTTTAGGATATTCTCTGCATCTCCATCATCAATATCTATATGAATTGCATTCAGCATATAAAAAACAAAGTATTTAAAGTAATTTCATTTTTAATTTTGGAATAATAAAACTAGTTGTGGACATTTAGCATTTTTTAACTTTTATTGCCTTTTTGTAGTCCCTGATATTCTGGGTTTGGCATAATTTTTTATTATTTTTAAAACTGAGCAGGTGTGTTACTGAACCTCTTAACTTTTCTCTCTTTTCAGTGGAAACATTTTACAGGATAACTAATTTCAGTTAAAACATGCAGGTTCCAGATTTAAGAAAACTCCCATCCATCTAAATGATTTACAGTGGGATCCTTAAAGGTAAGTGGTGATTTAGAAATTTTATAATGGATAGTTAATGTCACACAAATTACTTTGTCAAAAAACAGTTTAAGCTAAATCAATTTGAAAACTCTCCAAATGGGCAAACACATGTTGACATTACATCTATGTCAGATATCAAAAGACAAAATGGTACCTTAGATACGAGATCTGTATTAGGCATCAGTATCTACAAGAACAGAGCAGGTCTTAGAGATCTTTAAATCTTACCTTCAGCAGATCTAGAGTACAGAGAGAGAAGATGAGTCATCTTACTAGACCCATACAGCTGAGTCAAACTCATAGAGACCTAAATGCTGCTTTCATTCAATCAGACTTTCACCTTTCACAGGTCCCACAGGAGGATGTGGGGACAGTACTGAAGGGCTTAAAAAGGGCATAGCATCTGTCTCAGATAACAGTCCTTTGTAGAGATACACTAAAGTGTGGAATAAAGGTGTTTCTCTATTCACTATTTTGACTGAGATTCTTCCTCTCCAGTTGAAAACAAGCCATAAATGCAGGTAACCTTAGGCACAGCATAGATCCCTGCTCTGTTGGCCTGTAGTCCCAGTATCGTTTCTTGACCATGGTGCTAATAAGGTCTTTGATATAGGAATTGGTGTAACAGGTGTATACCTGGACTTGTCAGTGGTGTTCAACAGTTTATCTCATCATGTCATTATTGATACAATGAAGTAGTTTTCTATTAACCAACATATAATTAAACAGACCCTTAACTGTTTAAAAGACAAGCCAGAGTATAATGACCAAAAATTGTTTTTAATACTGGGAAAATGTTAGGGCTGGACACCCTAAGAGACCTGTGCTAGGATCTGTTTTGAGTAATATGATATTTTTTTTATTTCCACCCTCTAACACCTTCTAGATAATGAAGTATTCAGGTGATGTTAAAATAGGGGCACATATGACTAAAACTAATGATATTGAAACACAAAGCACTCATCTGCTTGAATAAGCACATTTACACATTCTTTACAATATATCTGGAGTGTTAGCCTTCAGTAAACCTTCACCCAGGATTTACATAAATTCAGGCAGCTCTAATTTAAAATAATTAGACCAGTATACAGATTTAGGTATCATGATATATTGCAATCATAAGTTTAAGAACCATGCCTAAGCAATTAAAAGCAAGGCCATGGGGGTTGAGGGATTAATGTTTAAAAACATTACAACAAGGGTCAGTGTAGTTTAAGTAAGATTATTTTCTCATATATAAGGCTATAACTGGAATATAAAGCCACTTTCTCAGAGTACACTAAGTGGAAAACGTTATCCCTGGAATCCATTCAGGGGAAGTATACAACGGAAATTAAAATGTGTAGGAACTTTTCTTACAGTGTTAGATTAGAGGTGGTAGTCCTTTTTTCAGTTAGTTACAAAGAGTTAGGAGGCAAATTGCATCTGGCCTTTAAGGTTTTGCTTGATGAAGAATTTTTTGCTTGCTTATGAATATTGAACTATTTCAAAGTAGATTTACATGTAGAGGTGGTAGTTTTACATTCAGAACTGAAAAATATAATACTGCATTAAGAACAAAGATCATTTCGCATTCCATGTTATGTCTATGTAACAGACTCCCTTTATATACAAGACAATGTGTTACATTATCTATGTTCAAAATATCTCATGGACACATGGATGGTCTACTGTATGAATCCTGAGTCAGCATTTTGATTGGCCATATGGTCCATATGCAGTTTTAGTAAAGTATGAAAGTATGAATACAAAGCTTTAAGGGCTATTTTGTCTATAAGCATGGCTAGGTTTTTCCAACCCTGTTAACATGGATGAGACAGATTTTCTTCATGTACATCAAGCATTTGATAATCCTAGCAAGACATTACTTTTACCTGATGAAGCTGCATGGGGGCACACTTGATTGACTAGTGTTCACACTGTAGAGTACTTCCATTGTGGAGTTTGAGTGCTTATTCAAAAACTTCCACATATTTCAAATTTCCAGGGCTTTAGTAACAGTATGTTCCATATATTCAGATTCAAAAGCCTAAGTGAAACTGTGAGCTAACATGTTTGCTTCAGAAAAAGTACATGGCAGAGATTCCCTGTGTCTCCACTTTTTGTTTTATGCCTAGTGCCCATGATCGAAACATTGAGGTGCTCTCTGATTCAGGGTTATACTATAAAGACAGACATTACAAACTGTTGCTACATTCAGATGGCCTCCTTGAATATCACATGAACCTTGAACAAGAACTTGACTTGATCTGTGATAAGTTCTTTAACGGTGGGTAGCTCTCAGGGTAATAGCTTAGTTAGGCAAAGACAAGAGATCTTGAGATTAACTGTGATTCAGAAAACTTAGGACAGTACCAGTGTTCCTTCCTTTGCAAGTGCCAAGATTTTGAAATAATCAGAAATGATGTTGGGGATCTCTTTGACAAATGTTCTTAGTTTGGTATATAATGACTTGCATGGGAGCTTCAAATTTTTTTTGGACACTTCTACTTCTGGACTTTCTTCAAAGGATGCAGGTTCTACATTAGTTGAGTCTGTCTGTCAGCCTTTATGCTACAGAATTGATTTCAGTCTCACTCCTTGTTGATTTTCAGATTAAATATCAATAGCTAGCATCTAAATTCAATTTCTATGGGCTTGTAAAAAACACTGACATGGAAGACCCTTACACTCCCTAAGTTGGTAGGGGGTTTCCCTTCTAGATTTTTAGATATTTGTTGAGACATTATTGAGATTGTTAATCATTTGTCCTATGCCAAGTTATATTCATTTCTGGAAGCCTGAGCACTTAAAAAGATTCAGGAGTGTACAGGATCTATAGCAAAGCATCATAGTAAATAGGTCAACTAAGTCGACTCAGATCTGGAGTACTTTGTCTCTGGTTTCTGACTACATAATTATCTGGAAGAGAGCTTTTTAGGAAATAAATTCCAGATTGTGATTGGATACAATTTCTCATATAATGCTATCTTCATAGAGTAAGTCAATTTTGGCAGATGAATCATTGTTTGGAAATTCAACAACGTATACTCTAATGGGAACATTTACTTCTCAGTGGTAGGTTCTCAGCTTTTGTTCATTTTGCTCACTCACATGCTCTTCATCACGGACAGATTTTATTTTTTGAGGTCAATGCATGATTCTGCCAATCTGAATTGATTAGGCTTGGAGGTGGTGGACAGATCCTTTCAGTTACTTTGGTTAATAGTTTATAGATGGGAAGGGCAATTCCCCAAAGAAATAATATGCATAATGTATATAATGCTGTTAAATAACAGGCTGAAGAAGTAGAGATGATAAAGAAGTATGTGAAGTGAATTAAAAGTATGTATACTTCCAAAAGTGTGGCTGAGACTATTAAATATCACAAGATAGCTACTGTGCTTAGAAAATGTAAGTTTTTGGTTGACAATGTCTTTCTAATAATTTTCATATCCTTTTAGATTGGCTATTATCTTTCCGGAGCAGACATAGGATGCTGGAGGTGTATGACTGAGGTACTAGGTAGCTATTTGCATTTCCAGGAGTAGACATGGGGTGCTGGAGGTGTATGACTGAGGTACTAGGTAGCTATTTGCATTTCCAGGAGTAGACACGGGGTGCTGGAGGTGTATGACTGAGGTACTACATGGCTATTTGAATTTCCAGGAGTAGACATGGGGTGCTGGAGATGTATGACTGAGGTACTAGGTGGCTATTTGTATTTCCAGGAGTAGACATGGGGTGTTGGAGGTGTATGACTGAGGTATAAGGTGGCTATTTGTGTATAGTTTGGGAGTGTACCCAGTTACTTGCATTCAAAGTAGATATTCAAGGTTTTCATACCAAACTTTGGCCTGGCACAGTAATGTCCTCTTGTTTTGCCTTAATTAACTGAAATCATGACTGATAATTTTCTGGGAAAGTACTCCTAGAGCTGTGTGCACAGGCTTTGATGAAAGAACTTACTGAGTAATGGAAGTCTAGAAACTCTCTTATTGGAGATGATGTTTGTGCAATTATGAATGAAACCAAAGAGTTAAAAATCACTGACTGGTGATCCGAAAATAAAATAAAATTTTGCAAGTAAATGGGGTCTTGGGATCTGGAGATGGCACAGGAAGGTTAGTCCTATAAAATACATACATGGTTTTGTCTTCTATCCATATTGTGGCTTCCTTTTGGGTTTATTTGCATATTCCTCTAGTTTATGCTTAGCTTTGATAAATCTCCAGGGTGTATTAACATTTATTTGTTTTTCTTGTCATTTTACTAAGTTAATAAAGGCATGTTATAATTCACTGTTGTGATCAGTTTAGCACTGTTTTTTGTCTCTTTTTATTTATCTGTCTATGTTATAGCTTTATGATTGATACAAAATTGTTTATTAATTTTATACGTTTGAGAATTCTAATACAGGCTGA
Organism: Protopterus annectens; assembly: GCF_019279795.1. Classification (NCBI taxonomy): domain Eukaryota; kingdom Metazoa; phylum Chordata; order Ceratodontiformes; family Protopteridae; genus Protopterus; species Protopterus annectens. Next base: position 109,474,815 of record NC_056745.1, read on the forward strand.
CAATGTTAAAAGGGTGGAAATCAAATAAAATAGTAAATATAACTGTGACCCCCATGCACTGGCCCAGTAATCAAGGAGCCTCAATCCTCACCACTAGCACCAGTGAGGGGCATGCACATTGGGAGGATAACAAGTACACACACAGTAAAGTACAATTTCCCTTAAGAGCACACAGAGATCATAGTCATTCTGGGGCTGTTTTCTCCCTTTCTCTCCAGATCCCCAATAAGACTCCCCACTGGCACAGTGATAGGGTCCAGATCACAGCCTAGTGGTCAATCCAAAACCTCAAGCACCCTCTCTGTCCAACCATTGCTTTATGTTCCTGCCCAAGTAGCTGACACACACACACACTTTAAGATTTGATTTATATACAAAGACACAGACACTCCTGGGGAAGGCTGGCACAGGGTCTCCAGCTGTGCCCCCTTTCTCTAGACTGTAAGGTAGTACTGACTGCCACCAACCACTAAATATCAGCTACTATAAGGCCCTTCCCAAAAGGTGAACAATTTCACTGTGTAATGTTATCCAAATAGTAAGTGTGACTGAGCAGCAAGACTATTGGAGTGGCTTGGATAGTATCACCAAATACATGCAAGTACTCTCTAAGAGCTTAAAATATCTCTGCACAAAACAGCCACAGTTGAAAGGTTTAAAAATATTTAATAATAAATAATTAAAGCACAAGACAAATCTCATCAATTCAACACAGTGCTAATCAAGAGTTCAGAAATCACAGGAACTTTAAAACAATATTTTAGGATAGTCTGACATCAATATAGAAAACAGCTAGACTAATCTGGCTAAATTCTATCTATCTCTAAGAGAAATATTAAGTTCTAGATAACTTTACTTACAGAGCAAAGTGCTGGTGAGTTGTTGTCAGCTTTAGACAAAATCCAAAATGCTCAATCTTTCTCTCTGAGAAAGTCTTAAATTGACAATACACCTTACTGCTGAGTCATTTCAGATTACATCATTCTTGACACTTCTACTTAAGTTTCCCAGGCTCACAGAACTTAAAATTGCTACATTTCTTTTTGTAATCTGCATCTGCAGGAAGCCGCAGCAATAAAAGACACTTTACATGTAAAACCTAGTAATTATCTCTGTCTTAAAAATAGATTTTCCAGCCCAGATATCCTGTCTCTGAGCTTAAGATCAGTCATAAAATGCTTTATTTATCAGCTTTCTTCCAGTAGGATGCACAGTGGTTATGTTTTTCAAGCTCAGAACATACACAGTTTTCATACATTTGTTGCACAAGCCTGTGGATCATATTAACATTTACAAGGACATAGAATTGTTTACAAAATTCTATCTAGCTAGGCTGGCAGCCCCTCATTTTATCACAATAACACTAACAAGGCACTGCTACTATTAAATGGAAATGCTGAATCAAACAACTGCAGAAAAGCAAGTAATTCAAAATGCATAGCTAATTAGGTAGCTTTTAAGGGACCTTTTAAAGTCTGACTGAATAAATGATTCCCTAAGACCCCGTGGAATGATTCCAAAAGCAATTAGCCTAGTAGTGCTCAAAACAGATACCAGAGGATGCCATAAACAGCCATTTCAGCTCAAATAACTCCAGGGTCATAGAATACAGGTGTCTAGCTGGAGAATAGGGAAACAAAAACTCCTTGAAATATGGGTTACCCATCTTGTGAGCTAAATATACTAACAGCAAGAAAAAAAAAGCTCTTTAAAGATAATGCATGATCAGATTGACACTCTGATCTGCAGTGACATTAAATTACTAGGATCACCTGTACGTTAGCAAGTTAAATTGTGAACGAGCTGCAATCAATCAAGCTCAGTGTTAGGCAGTCCTAAGTCCAAAGTATTAGAGGAATCAAAATGTAAAGATAGTATATCATGGTCCACAGGCAAAAGGCCTTCAGGAAACAGAAGATACGTGATGCAAAATGTGTTTTGCAAATAAAAACAATTGATTTTGAGAATAGTTGACACCTACTTCCTGAGTGTTAATCTATCATCAATAACCATTTTAAGACTTTTAGCCATTTTTACAAATGCAAGCCTGTCATCGATATAAGTAATGGTTGAATTCAAGCCTGGACAATTTTTTCCCTCCCCACAACTGACTAGGAGTTACTACCATCTCCTTCTAACTTCGCCAGGTCTGCTGTAGTCACTTTAGACTCTGGTCTCAACCTCACCCTCATCCTGCATTGATGAAATTGAGGACATTACTGTAGCACCACACTGCCTTTGGGGAGTGGGCGCTAACTACATGACCATGCTGCTGCACCCTGGTGAACTCTACAATTACTACCTCCATGCATGAGCAACCTTCTGACAAAGTGGTTCACCACTTGCAGTGCAGAGCTTAACAAGATTTTAATACTGCAGATACCCCTTAGATGGGCAAGCTAATGTTAACCACCTCCTCTCATCCTTCCCTGCCTGGTACCTCCAGTACCTGTGTTACTAGTTGGAAACAGGCTGTCAGGGGTACAGTAAGGGATTTAAACCTCCGTGCTACAGGGCTGGGACAAGACTGGACTATTTGAGTTACTTAAAGTGGTTTCAATGGTAGTCAACTTACAGTCTTCCAGTTTTGGATGAATTCTAGACCCTTTCCTAGGCAATCCATAGTACATAATATCTCCTATAGGATGAAGAATAGGTAAAGTTGCACATCATAATTATTACAATTATTACAATGATACTGAAGATTTGTCCTACTAATGAATTCACCTAATAGAACCATAGACATGAAAAACAACAAATGGCTTAAGCCTGACTCCTGTGAAGAACCATATGTGACAGCCACAGAGATGAATATTTTAGGTTATATACTATTTACTGATTAAAGTCTGAGGGACGGAAGTTAAACCATTACAGGACAAATCTCAAGGTTCAATAGTAAGTCCACTAACAGTTCAAACGAATGTTATGGTCATCCATATTAGCTACTCATGTGAGGTCAAGGAGGATTAGAATGGAACAGTACCATTAATTGGCCATCATTAGAATACCATCCAAGAGCTGACTTATGGCTATTTCCATACTACATCTAGTATAGAAACCAGACACCAGACTGGAATGTATCTTGAACACATCACTCTTGAAGAATGAAATAATGATGCAAATAAACAAACATTACCAATGAAAGAAAAGTTAGAAATGGAATGGCAATTATCCAGCAGGTATACCAGACATGAATTATGAATTATCAGGTGTGTCGGGTCTATGAGGATGTAGAATCAACTTAGAAATACTACTAAAGCCAAAATCCAGTCTGGCAAAAATGCTGTACAAAACTTATAAACAGCAAATTATAACAACCCTTAGATATTCTGTTCCACCATCAACAAACTCCTACATCCAGCCCACAGAAGCCAACCTTGACCCAAACCGATGTATCTAGAAACTCCATCACTAATCAATTTAATTCAGACTTCCAAAATTCTGTTGCCTCTCTCTTAAACCTATTAGTGTCTACAAGTACAACACCTCCAATCACCACAGTTAATTCCCAAACTCTCAAACTTTCAACCAGCTCAACTTCCACTGTCAGAAAATTGCTTAAAACTGTGAAACCCGCAATCCTTGCCTCAGACAAATTGCCAGCTGAATACATCAAAATAATTGCAGATGCTCTGCATACCGTGTCCATCTTAATAAACTGGTTTATCAAGGAAGGCTATATTTCCTTAGAAATATATATTAAGGAAAAAATCCTACATATTTCCCCTAAATAAGTGTGGAAAATCCTATGAGTTCTCCAGTTACAAGCCCATATCCATCCCATGTCCTCTATCTAAAATGCTTCAAAAGTGTATACAAACCCAAGTTCTTACCTACATTACTTAGGATGATTCTGTCCACATCACAGCACCACCACAGCACTACTAAGCTTTGTTACTGCAGTAAATCAGAGTAGAAATAGCAAAAATTATTGTGTCTCCCATATTCCTTTACCTGTTCAAAGCATGTAGTGTGGTGTCATGTCAAACTTTACTATGGAAAATTACTTTTCTAGAGTTTTATAAATTCACTATACAGGCTCAACAGTTGCCTTTCAAACAGACAACAAGCTGTAAGGTGAAAAAACTACATCTATTGTTTTCTCCCAGTAATTGTGGAAGTCCGTCAAGGCTCTATAACAGTTACACTACTTTGTAATATATTCATTAATGACCTGCATTTAGCAGCCAATCAAGCAACCTTCATCCAATGTGCAGACAATTCCACAATCATCTTCTCTGCCAAAAACATGGTTAAGCTGCAACAGTGCACCCAAGAAGCTCACTCTCACAAATTAGGGCTTGGCTAACTGACTCACTGCTCCTTCTAAATTCCCCAAATTTAAAATGTATCCTATTCATTCCTAAGCAAGTATCCAACCAAAAATATCTTCAAACAATAGCAAGGCAGAAATGGTACCCATGCCAAACTACTAGGGGTTACCATTAAGGAAAACCTAAAAATTGGCCACCACATAAAACAGGCTGCAAAGAAAACTCATCAAAAATTGTCAGGCCTCTATAAAGCCAAACCCTACATAAAAGGGAAGGCCGAGATATGCATTGTTGTCTCTTCTTATCCCTACTGTCCTATCTGCAGCCCCATACTCATCAATTTACAATCCAATCAAATCTTCAGCAAAATTTGCTGCTAACCATTATTATAGAAATCTCCAAAGCACTACAGCAACACCAGAAATCCACGAAACAAAACAGAAACTCTCCGTCACTGCTATAACAAATATGCTTGCTGGCACTTACTCGAATAAGGCACAAGAGTTAAAATGTCCACAACGATGTTTATTCACCAAACGAAGAAGCACAACAACATTACTAAACACGCTATATTAGGAACAGTTAAGCGCTTTCATCCGCTTAATGCAGACTTCATCAGAACTACTAATAACATACAAAACAGTCCTTTTAAAATCTTTTTGGCGCCAATGAAATTACAAACTTTTAAAGTGACAGTGCTCATATTTACTAAAATGTGCTATGACATATTAAACACATCAGCATGTTCGCAATTTGATTCTTTTATATATATTAAACCTTAATAGATTACTAAATTGTCAATATTAAAAAATTGTCAATATTAAAATTGTCAATATTAAAAATATATGTGTATTATTTATTAAAAATATGGATAGATGTGTATATATGAATAAAAATAAATAAATAGCTGAATGTTCCACAAACAAGCCTTACAATTTTCTCAAGTAATAGCTGTTATAAAAATAATTAAATACTAAATACTAATAAAAATCAGAGCAACATAAGGAAGGGCTTTATAGAAATAAATTCATTAATACCTGGTTCATTAGTTGCATCTGTTAACACCTGCCAGATGCTTTCTTTTTTATTTAAAATAGCCTTAAAGTTACCTCCCCTATTGGAGGATATAACCTGGTCTATAATGGCAATACTGAAACTATGATTACTGCCTTTGCTCTCTATATGTTTATATAAGGCATTCTTTGTATCTTGCGTCCTTATTCTATACAAATGATCATATATTCTTTGTCTAAACTGTCTTTCAGTTTTGCCAATATAGTACGCATGACACATGGAACAAAGTGCTAAATAAATTATATTCTTAGTGTTACAATTTCCTCTCTTAAATTTTATATAAGTCCTATTAACATTTCCTAATCTAATTCCTTCACTCTCATTAATACAATAACATTGCTTATATGAACCACATTTCTTAGTGGCCTTCATACAATTATTTATGAAACTATCCTTTCGTCCTTTTAGCAATAAATTCTTAATATTCATACCCATCTTAAAAACAAACCTGGGTGTCTCACCCAGAATTTGTTTAAGTTCCTCTTCTAAAACTAAATTCTTCCAATATTTGCATATCATTTCCTTAATTTCATTTACATACGGGGAGTATGTCAATGTGCATATCCTACTACATGGGACATTTTCATTGTTTTTATTAATTTTATTTATATCTTGTCCTATTCCCAATATAGGAACATATTTGTTGCCCCATTCCCTAATAACATAAGCAGATACATCTTCCAACAAGCCTTTAGGATAACCTCTATTTAAAAACATAGACATAATATACTCAATTTCATTTTTCATAATTTCAAAACTTGATGACATTCTAGCAGCTCTTATACATTGACCTTTAAAAATATTTTCAACATATATTTTGGATGTTGACTACTATATTCCATGTACGCATTTGAAAATGTTTTTTTCCTATATATTTCAAGTTGAAAACCTTGGTCTGTATGCTTAATATAGGGATCTAAGTATGAAATTTCTTCCTGACTCACATTGTACGTAAATTTCAAAAAAATCACTTGTAGTATTTAAATAATTAATAAATTCCTCTATCATTTCATGCGGCCCATTCCATAAAACAAACATATCATCTAGGAACCTCGTATAATAAGAAATTAATTGAAAGTATTTACTTTTAAATAAATAATTATTTTCCCACTCTAACATCACCATATTAGGAAAAATGGGGGCACAAGAAGCCCCCATTGCTACACCCTTAGTTTGTCTGAAAAATTCCTCCTCATAATATATAAAATTATTATTAAGAACAATTTCCATCATATCCATAATTAAATTAATTCTGTCCCAACTCAAATTTGAAAAATTTCTGAGACTATTACAAAAGTCTTCTAGTCCCTGATCTTTTGGGATGCATGAAAATAGATCCACAACATCAGTAATGATGTATGTTAATTTTTCATTCCATTTTTCTGATGTAAGTTGGGAAAGAAAAACCCACGAATCCTTTATAAGATAGGGAATATTCCTATAAATTGGTTTTACCCATCTATCTATCAGAACACCAATATAAAAGGTTTTCAATTTACTCCCTGAAATAATAGGATGAAACATGGGTAATAAAATATCTTCATGGACCTTTGGGATGCCTATAATGGTTGCTAGTGTCGGAAATTCAACATAAATAAAGTCATATATTTCTTTCGTAATCCTCTGATCTATTAAGTATTCATCCAAAGCCAAATCAATTTTTCTATAGTTAACGTTTATCTCATTATTTGAAATAATTTCATAATTACCACTGTTTATTAATATATTTTGAATTTCATTAACATAATCTATAGTATTATAAATAACAATCCCCCCCCCTTATCCGGTTTCATGACTCTTAAACTATTGTTATTCATAAGTTCATCTAAACAATTTCTTTCTTTAACTGATAAATTATCGATGAACTGTTGCTTCTGTAAATCCTGTCCATATTTATATATATCAGAAATGATTACGTTTTCAAAAAATTCAACCTTCTTACTGGGGGGTGGGATGAATGTACTTTTTTTCTTCATTCTATCTCTTAAATTTGGATGAACATCTTTCTTATTATCAAACAAAATTGCTAAATTCATTCGGCGACAAAACATTTTCACATCAATAATAGTATCCACTAGATTAAATTTAGATGCAGGTATATATTTCATTCCTTTCAAAAATAAGTTTCCTAACTCATCCTTAACTATAAAATTAGTATAATTATAAACCGTGAGATCTTTTACTTGATGGATAACTTTTTCTATTTCGTTACTTGAAACATTCAGCACTGGGCATGAATCAATTCCTTTGTTTGAGCTACTTAAACTGTTAACCTGTATATCAATAACATTATCAGGCTCTATTTCCTGAAACAATGTCCCTGATAATTCTGTCTTGTTAATGGGGTAAAGTAATGACCCCCTTGAAAATTCATTTGATCATCCGTATACTTATGTACATGATCATCATGCTTATGTTCTATACTATTTCTACATTCTATATTCCATTTATAAGCCCTATCTTCCTTATATTGCTGTATATCGCAGTTTAATTTCTTATTCTTCCTTTCATATAATTTCTCCGCATTATTTTCAGTGTATTTAAATTGCTTATCATACAATGTACGCCATTGTGGAAACAACAAGTCTGTTATAATATCATTATTAAGTTTTTCTATATCCGAAACCATTTTACTTAACTTCTCATCATTCTTTTTAACTAATAAATTCATGTAACTAATTCCAAATGAATTGAATAAAGCATTAAATTCTTTCTTCGTGTCACAATCCATTTTTATACCCATGGGTACCTTGAAAAATCTCAGTCCCATCGGTACAATTCCCATAGAAATACATTTAGTGATATACGCATTATCAACCTTAATTGTTTTCACAGCTTGCAATATATTTCCCAATTCATAAATCATTTCCTTCAATGTACCTTTTTTATACCTATTTCCCATTGTATCAGACACATCAGTCCCCACTTTATAGTTCGTCAACTTAAATTCAACATTACTGGTTAAAAATTCATCAAGTTTCACATGGTCGGTCCCATGTGTATTCGTATAGTCACTTGTTGCCCTTGGGCTAGAAGAATTATTAACAGTACCTTTTAAAAACTGATTATTTGTCCTAGTCGTAGCTGCATATGTATTTACTGGTATATGCCTTTTGGGATGAGCTCCCATTCATTCACTGTCTTCATCTTGATGAAATAAGGAAAATTTAAAAGTAAAATCCTGTTCGGAAATCATACTGTGATTTCCTTTAGTTTTACTCATATCTATTAAATTTTGTGCTGAACCATGTCTCAGTTCACAAGGTTCCCCTTGACCATTGGGTATAGATAGCTGTGTAGGCGCACTTTTTCCGTTGCTATTTGGTGATTCATTATAATGTTCGTTCTCTTTAGCGGCATGTAGCTGACACACTACCTCCAATAACCGGGCTACTTCTTCGCGTAACAACCGGACCTCTGTCTTTAATGAAAGAAATTCCGCCTTATCCAATGAAGTATTTGCCGCTTCAATAGCATTCTCCATAGCTGAGCAACTGAATAGAAATCTCCAAAGCACTACAGCAACACCAGAAATCCACGAAACAAAACAGAAACTCTCCGTCACTGCTATAACAAATATGCTTGCTGGCACTTACTCGAATAAGGCACAAGAGTTAAAATGTCCACAACGATGTTTATTCACCGAACGAAGAAGCACAACAACATTACTAAACACGCTATATTAGGAACAGTTAAGCGCTTTCATCCGCTTAATGCAGACTTCATCAGAACTACTAATAACATACAAAACGGTCCTTTTAAAATCTTTTTGGCACCAATGAAATTACAAACTTTTAAAGTGACAGTGCTCATATTTACTAAAATGTGCTATGACATATTAAACACATCAACATGTTTGCAATTTGATTCTTTTATGTATATTAAACCTTAATAGATTACTAAATTGTCAATATTAAAAAATTGTCAATATTAAAATTGTCAATATTAAAAATATATGTGTATTATTTATTAAAAATATGGATACATGTGTATATATGAATAAATAAATAAATAGCTGAATGTTCCATAAACAAGCCTTACAATTTTCTCAAGTAATAGCTGTTATAAAAATAATTAAATACTAAATACTAATAAAAATCAGAGCAACATAAGGAAGGGCTTTATAGAAATAAATTCATTAATACCTGGTTCATTAGTTGCATCTGTTAACACCTGCCAGATGCTTTCTTTTTTACTTAAAATAGCCTTAAAGTTACCTCCCCTATTGGAGGATATAACCTGGTCTATAATGGCAAAACTGAAACTATGATTACTGCCTTTGCTCTCTATATGTTTATATAAGGCATTCTTTGTATCATGCGTCCTTATTCTATACAAATGATCATATATTCTTTGTCTAAACTGTCTTTCAGTTTTGCCAATATAGTACGCAGGACACATGGAACAAACTGCTAAATAAATTATATTCTTAGTGTTACAATTTCCTCTTTTAAATTTTATATAAGTCCTATTAACATTTCCTAATCTAATTCCTTCACTCTCATTAATACAATAACATTGCTTACATGAACCACATTTCTTAGTGGCCTTCATACAATTATTTATGAAACTATCTTTTTGTCCTTTTAGCAATAAATTCTTAACATTCATATCCATCTTAAAAACAAACCTGAGTGTCTCACCCAGAATTTGTTTAAGTTCCTCTTCTAAAACTAAATTCTTCCAATATTTGCATATCATTTCCTTAATTTCATTTACATACGGGGATGTCAATGTACATATCCTACTACATGGGACATTTTCAGTGTTTTTATTAATTTTATTTATATTTTGTCCTATGTCCAATATAGGAACATATTTGTTGCCCCATTCCCTAATAACATAAGCAGATACATCTTCCAACAAGCTTTTAGGATAACCTCTATTTAAAAACATAGACATAATATATTCAATTTCATTTTTCATAATTTCAAAACTTGACATTCTAGCAGCTCTTATACATTGACCTTTAAAAATATTTTTCAACATATATTTTGGATGTTGACTACTATATTCCATGTACGCATTTGAAAATGTTTTTTTCTATATATTTCAGATTGAAAACCTTGGTCTGTATGCTTAATATATGTATCTAAGTATGAAATACCATAAAGATATTTTAAACCCCCGTTTCGTCCTATTATTTCAGGGAGTAAATTGAAAACCTTTAATATTGGTGTTCTGATAGATAGATGGGTAAAACCAATTTATAGGAATATTCCCCATCTTATAAAGGATACGTGGGTTTTTCTTTCCCAACTTACATCAGAAAAATGGAATGAAAAATTAACATACATCACTATTGATGTTGTGGATCTATTTTCATGCATCCCAAAGGATCAGGGACTAGAAGACTTTTGTAATAGTCTCAGAAATTTTTCAAATTTGAGTTGGGACAAAATTAATTTAATTATGGATATGATGGAAATTGTTCTTAATAATAATTTTATATATTATGAGGAGGAATTTTTCAGACAAACTAAGGGTGTAGCAATGGGGGCTTCTTGTGCCCCCATTTTTGCTAATATGGTGATGTTAGAGTGGGGAAATAATTATTTATTTAAAAGTAAATACTATCAATTCATTTCTTATTATACGAGGTTCCTAGATGATATGTTTGTTTTATGGAATGGGCCGCATGAAATGATAGAGGAATTTATTAATTATTTAAATTCTACAAGTAATTTTTTTTGAAATTTACGTACAATGTGAGTCAGGAAGGAATTTCATACTTAGATACCTATATTAAGCATACAGACCAAGGTTTTCAATCTGAAATATATAGGAAAAAAACATTTTCAAATGCGTACATGGAATATAGTAGTCAACATCCAAAATATATGTTGAAAAATATTTTTAAAGGTCAATGTATAAGAGCTGCTAGAATGTCATCAAGTTTTGAAATTATGAAAAATGAAATTGAGTATATTATGTCTATGTTTTTAAATAGAGGTTATCCTAAAGGCTTATTGGAAGATGTATCTGCTTACGTTATTAGGGAATGGGGCAACAAATATGTTCCTATATTAGGAATAGGACAAGATATAAATAAAATTAATAAAAACAATGAAAATGTCCCATATAGTAGGATATGCACATTGACATACTCCCCGTATGTAAATGAAATTAAGGAAATGATATGCAAATATTGGAAGAATTTAGTTTTAGAAGAGGAACTTAAACAAATTCTGGGTGAGACACCCAGGTTTGTTTTTAAGATGGGTATGAATATTAAGAATTTATTGCTAAAAGGACGAAAGGATAGTTTCATAAATAATTGTATGAAGGCCACTAAGAAATGTGGTTCATGTAAGCAATGTTATTGTATTAATGAGAGTGAAAGAATTAGATTAGGAAATGTTAATAGGACTTATATAAAATTTAAAAGAGGAAATTGTAACACTAAGAATATAATTTATTTAGCAGTTTGTTCCATGTGTCCTGCGTACTATATTGGCAAAACTGAAAGACAGTTTAGACAAAGAATATATGATCATTTGTATAGAATAAGGATGCATGATACAAAGAATGCCTTATATAAACATATAGAGAGCAAAGGCAGTAATCATAGTTTCAGTTTTGCCATTATAGACCAGGTTATATCCACCAATAGGGGAGGTAACTTTAAGGCTATTTTTAGTAAAAAAGAAAGCATCTGGCAGGTATTAACAGATGCAACTAATGAACCGAGTATTAATGAATTTATTTCTATAAAGCACTTCCTTATGTTGCTCTGATTTTTATTAGTATTTAGTATTTAATTATTTTTATAACAGCTATTACTTGAGAAAATTGTAAGGCTTGTTTATGGAACATTCAGCTATTTATTTATTTATTCGTATATACGCATGTATCCTTATTTTTAATAAATAATACACATATATTTTTAATATTGACAATTTTAATATTGACAATTTTTTAATATTGACAATTTAGTAATCTATTAAGGTTTAATATACATAAAAGAATCAAATTGTGAACATGCTGATGTGTTTAATATGTCATAGCACATTTTATTAAATATGAGCACTGTCACTTTAAAAGTTTGTAATTTCATTGGCGCCAAAAATATTTTAAAAGGACTGTTTTGTATGTTATTAGTAGTTCTGATGAAGTCTGCATTAAGCAGATGAAAGCTCTTAACTGTTCCTAATATAGCGTGTTTAGTAACATTGTTGTGCTTCTTCGTTTGGTGAATAAACATCGTTGTGGACATTTTAACTCTTGTGCCTTATTCGAGTAAGTGCCAGCAAGCATATTTGTTATAGCAGTGACGGAGAGTAACCATTATTATAGGACACATCACTTTCTCTCAGTAAAGAGACTTCAATGGCTGGAATTAAGGCACTATTTAACCTGTTCACAACTTGTCATGACACATAAGCTCATATGTGACCAAGACAAATGTCCAAGTCTAAGCAATATCTCCAACGCTATAGTCCCGATAGATCACTATGATTTTCTGAAAAAGATGCTGCTGACAATACTGCTGGAGACTCCCTATACTCCTCGTCTGTCTCCAAAACTTGGAATTCCATATCTTGTGTTCTCTCTCTTACAATTTTAGAAAATAATAAGTCTTTCAAACTACACTTAAAGGATTTACTAAAAATACTTGGCTATGTCCTTGCTGCTCTCTTGGGATAACCTAAATGCTGCTTTTGTCTCACCCTCATTTCCTGGGCATCTGTACTCTCTATATATCACCTGTGCTCACTAAATGTCTCTAATACTCCAACTGGTATAACCACAATTTTGTCGACTGGTCGTTGTACTTCAAATTACCTCCTATACTTTACTAGTTATTTCAACCTCACAGTTTACAAAAATCTTCTGCCATTAAGCTTTGTAACAAATTACATTATATGACAGTCATAAATAATTTTTCATTTTCCTGTCCCAGTTGCAACACTGTATGAACTTTTTTTATTCTACTGTGTGCTATTTACACATCAGGTGAAAAATATATATTTTTATCAAACTTGACTAACTTATAGTGACCTAAAATGTATTTATGCTTATTGTCTAAAATATATTACCTATTGTTTTTCTGTTTCTCCATTTTATTTTTGGAGCTTTTCTCCCCGGGCCTCCATTGAAAAGGGTCAGCTTGTCTACCCAGGCTGACCATTGCAGTAAACAAACAAAAATAAAAATAAATGCATAAATACATCGATACACATATACATAAATAAACAAATCTCTCGGCATGTCTGAGAATGCCTTGGTTACCCTCAGAAGGAGTTGAAAACTATTGCCATGAATAGGGAAATCTGCTCTACCCTATTTCCAGCTACCATAACTCTCCTAGCCTTATCAGTTTAGTTAACTAATGGACAACACTGAACTCGGAGATAGATAGCACTGTGGAAGTGTGGACTCAAAGCATTTGCAGGTCTTAATTCTCCTCTGATCTAGCTTTATGAAGGAAGACTTTGATCTTCCTTCATCTATACAAAAACAGAGGGCAATTTTATAGTTTGCCTTAAGAAAGTGACCAAGTAATAATAAGAGAATACTTTGAGGCTTGATGCAGGGTATGGATACTAAAAGTGAGATAATCATATTAACCAATGATTACTATTTACAGGAACATGATGGCATTTTTATGATCCTGAAAATTAATGCTGGGAACTGAACGTCTATACTTAGGGCACACGGTGCATTTTTTTTTTCTTTGCAGTAGTCCATGCAGTAGTGAAAGGATCTGATGTCTGATACTTATTCCAAAGAATTGTTCCAATATGAAAAGTTACATTGTCATAATATGCACTGTGTCTTTCTTCCACATTCAGAAATATGTAGGCTACCAGGGCATCTGTTGTCTTCGAAAGGCACCAGCTACAGGAAAAACTCCAGTTTGACAACTTTCTTTTGTGATAGCAACAACAAACTTCTGACTGTTAAGTTATGAAGTACATGACCGATTTGTTACTGACATATTTCTCGCTCACATTAATATGAAAGCACTGTGACAACTTTGCTACTATGCTGTCCTAAATATTGCAGAAAAGCATGCCATCTGCTTATCATAGTAAATATGCATTGCTATGAGTTACTTATAGTACAGCATATCCTTCAACAATACATTCTTAAATAAGTGAAATAAAATAAATTACTGCTTGCATGAAAGAAGCATGGATCTATCATCACACTAAGCTAAAAATGGTGTGCATAGCCTCAGAAATTCCATCACAGTGAGACAGAATGATGCATTATATGAAAAATACAGAACACTTATAGGAGAGAACACGACTCATGCTTATTGTCTGCTACTTCACAAACCCACTCATTGTTTTTAGTTCTGTTATAGATGCAGCTAATGGCAAAATAAATGCTGATAAACCACAACTGTGTCTTGGTTTCTACGTGAGACAATCAGTTGCTCTGCACATCTACAGTAATCCCTGTAAACCTTATCGTGACCAGTATTTCCTTGAAAATGTATTTAATACATTTTTTCATAATTGTAGACATAAAGCAAGATTTGACATTTTTATTAATCCTGACATCGTGTATTTGATGATTTTGCCTGATCTGCCATTCGAAAAAATGTAGTAGCACAAATCATTTGCGCAGACGTATTCAGTCCAACTCATTTGCAAACAACCAGAAAAAGCCTATGGAGTTATTTATATGCAAAAAGCTCAGCTAAAGGAGATGATTATAATGAAATGCAAACATGATTTACACTGATGCACTTTAAAACATCCTTTAGTCATACCTCTCAACCTCTTAGAGCAAGAAATCTGGACAAAGCCATAAGTAAAAGTAGGACAAGGCCCAAAAATAGGGACACTGTTTAAATATTGCTCTTACAAACTCAGAAAGTTGATAGAATAATATGTTTTCCATTAGCATTGATTTTCTGAATGGTTGTTGTTGTTGTGTCTTTTGGCTTTTCCCGGTTAGGGGTCGCCACAGCGGAACTCCGGTCCGCTAATGATTGGCAGTAGATTTTTACGTGCCGAGTTGTCAGCTCTGATGCACAACCTTCAAAGAAGGTATGCCTATTCACGCATGTCTCCACACAGAAGATTCTCTAGCTGAGAATCGAACAGGACAACGTATGAAACTCAAATGTTTGTCATTATTTTCTGACTTTAGTCTTTAATGATTTGCCACTAATTTGCCAAAAAAACCCCACAATTTTATGAAAAACTGACCAAAAATATGAAGCAAACATCTGGACATTCTGCTAAAATCTGTACAGTTGAGAGGTATGCCTTCAGTACAGATAATTGAAAGTTTAGGTCTGTTACAGCCTATATCAACTACATAAAACGCTAATTTCCTTAAATTATAGCATTGACCCTGTTTGGTACATTTGTCCTCATACAGAGAACTCATAAGTCATCAAGTTTTACAATAGGTCACTGTGGCTCAACAGGAGAGGGACATTCACTGTCTAACCAATGGGATTATATGAAGATGGTGATGGTAAAGCAAACACTGCTGCTTCTTTACAGCCTATCCTAAAATAAATACATTTGTAAAATGCTAATAGGGCATATTGTGGAACATGCTACTGCAGAACAGACATGTACAATCATAGGCCTATATCAGTGTTAAGTATCTACCTAGTTCTATCTCTGCAGACATGTACAATCATAAACCTATATCAGCGAAAGGTATGTACCTAGTTCTATCACTACAGACATGTACAAACATAGGCCTATATCAGCGAAAGGTATGTAACTAGTTCTGTAACTGCAGACATGTACAATCATAGGCCTATATCAGTGGTGAGTATGTACCTAGTTCTGTCTCTGCAGACATGTACAATCATAGGCCTATATCAGCGAAAGATATGTACCTAGTTCTGTCACTGCAGACATGTACAATCATAAGCCTATATCAGTGATAAGTATGTACCTAGTTCTATCTCTGCAGACATGTACAATCATAGATCTATATCAGCGAAAGGTATGTACCTAGTTCTATCACTGCAGACATGTACAATCATAGGCCTATATCAGCGAAAGGTATGTACCTAGTTCTGTCACTGCAGACATGTACAATCATAAGCCTATATCAGTGATAAGTATGTACCTAGTTCTATCTCTGCAGACATGTACAATCATAGATCTATATCAGCGAAAGGTATGTACCTAGTTCTATCACTGCAGACATGTACAATCATAGGCCTATATCAGCGAAAGGTATGTACCTAGTTCTGTCACTGCAGACATGTACAATCATAAGCCTATATCAGTGATAAGTATGTACCTAGTTCTATCTCTGCAGACATGTACAATCATAGATCTATATCAGCGAAAGGTATGTACCTAGTTCTATCACTGCAGACATGTACAATCATAGGCCTATATCAGCGAAAGGTATGTACCTAGTTCTGTCACTGCAGACATGTACAATCATAAGCCTATATCAGTGATAAGTATGTACCTAGTTCTATCTCTGCAGACATGTACAATCATAGATCTATATCAGCGAAAGGTATGTACCTAGTTCTATCACTGCAGACATGTACAATCATAGGCCTATATCAGCGAAAGGTATGTACCTAGTTCTGTCACTGCAGACATGTACAATCATAAGCCTATATCAGTGATAAGTATGTACCTAGTTCTATCTCTGCAGACATGTACAATCATAGATCTATATCAGCGAAAGGTATGTACCTAGTTCTATCACTGCAGACATGTACAATCATAGGCCTATATCAGCGAAAGGTATGTACCTAGTTCTGTCACTGCAGACATGTACAATCATAAGCCTATATCAGTGATAAGTATGTACCTAGTTCTATCTCTGCAGACATGTACAATCATAGATCTATATCAGCGAAAGGTATGTACCTAGTTCTATCTCTGCAGACATGTACAATCATAGATCTATATCAGCGAAAGGTATGTACCTAGTTCTGTCACTGCAGACATGTACAATCATAGGCCTATATCAGTGATAAGTATGTACCTAGTTCTATCTCTGCAGACATGTACAATCATAGATCTATATCAGCGAAAGGTATGTACCTAGTTCTATCTCTGCAGACATGTACAATCATAGATCTATATCAGCGAAAGGTATGTACCTAGTTCTGTCACTGCAGACATGTACAATCATAGGCCTATATCAGTGATAAGTATGTACCTAGTTCTGTCACTGCAGACATGTACAATCATAGGCCTATATCAGTGATAAGTATGTACCTAGTTCTGTCACTGCAGACATGTACAATCATAGGCCTATATCAGTGATAAGTATGTACCTAGTTCTATCTCTGCAGACATGTACAATCATAGGCCTATATCAGCGAAAGGTATGTACCTAGTTCTGTCACTGCAGACATGTACAATCATAGGCCTATATCAGTGATAAGTATGTACCTAGTTCTGTCACTGCAGACATGTACAATCATAGATCTATATCAGTGATAAGTATGTACCTAGTTCTATCTCTGCAGACATGTACAATCATAGATCTATATCAGTGATAAGTATGTACCTAGTTCTGTCACTGCAGACATGTACAATCATAGATCTATATCAGTGATAAGTATGTACCTAGTTCTATCACTGCAGACATGTACAATCATAGGCCTATATCAGCGAAAGGTATGTACCTAGTTCTGTCACTGCAGACATGTACAATCATAGATCTATATCAGTGATAAGTATGTACCTAGTTCTATCACTGCAGACATGTACAATCATAGATCTATATCAGCGAAAGGTATGTACCTAGTTCTATCACTGCAGACATGTACAATCATAGGCCTATATCAGTGATAAGTATGTACCTAGTTCTATCACTGCAGACATGTACAATCATAGATCTATATCAGCGAAAGGTATGTACCTAGTTCTATCACTGCAGACATGTACAATCATAGATCTATATCAGTGATAAGTATGTACCTAGTTCTATCACTGCAGACATGTACAATCATAGGCCTATATCAGTGATAAGTATGTACCTAGTTCTATCACTGCAGACATGTACAATCATAGGCCTATATCAGCGAAAGGTATGTACCTAGTTCTGTCACTGCAGACATGTACAATCATAGATCTATATCAGTGATAAGTATGTACCTAGTTCTGTCACTGCAGACATGTACAATCATAGGCCTATATCAGCGAAAGGTATGTACCTAGTTCTGTCACTGCAGACATGTACAATCATAGGCCTATATCAGTGATAAGTATGTACCTAGTTCTATCTCTGCAGACATGTACAATCATAGATCTATATCAGCGAAAGGTATGTACCTAGTTCTATCACTGCAGACATGTACAATCATAGGCCTATATCAGCGAAAGGTATGTACCTAGTTCTGTCACTGCAGACATGTACAATCATAGGCCTATATCAGTGATAAGTATGTACCTAGTTCTGTCACTGCAGACATGTACAATCATAGATCTATATCAGCGAAAGGTATGTACCTAGTTCTATCACTGCAGACATGTACAATCATAGGCCTATATCAGTGATAAGTATGTACCTAGTTCTATCTCTGCAGACATGTACAATCATAGATCTATATCAGCGAAAGGTATGTACCTAGTTCTGTCACTGCAGACATGTACAATCATAGGCCTATATCAGTGATAAGTATGTACCTAGTTCTGTCACTGCAGACATGTACAATCATAGGCCTATATCAGCGAAAGGTATGTACCTAGTTCTGTCACTGCAGACATGTACAATCATAGGCCTATATCAGTGATAAGTATGTACCTAGTTCTGTCACTGCAGACATGTACAATCATAGGCCTATATCAGTGATAAGTATGTACCTAGTTCTATCACTGCATCAGCCTCGTCAGATTTGAGCAGCTTTACTTCCAAAACACCAGACAAAAATATCTACAGCAATGCAGCACAACACTAGTGTAAAATTCAGTTCCTTGAAAGAAACATCAAAAATTAAAACAATCTTATTATGAATGAACTTAGAACTGTTCATGTTTATTCTCAGTAGTATCTGCTTCACAACTCCTCATGCTGTTACTTAAAGTATTAGTTTCAAAAAGAGGTGCAAAAAGAAATACCCCACAATCACCTTTCATTTAACTGCATAGCAAAATGTTTAAAGCAAGCTGATCACAGGGAACAGCAAGCAGAAGGGGATAGATAGGAAGGAAGGAAGGAGCTCTATGCCTGCCACAGGACGTTCCTGTCATGAAAAGGTCACTCTGACTGCTACTGACATTGCTATGTGTTCATTGTCACTCCTGTTATATGACAATTACTTAACGTCAGTTACTCTCCTGACCCCTATGGTAAGGCAGAATGACAGCAACGTTCAGTTTTGACTGATTGTTTCAAACTTAATCAAGTTATGAATTTATAACTAAAAAAAGGAAAGAAAATTACCTGGCTCATCCAAACTGGGTAAAGCTAAATGTAGTTATGAGGTGTATTTTGAGTTCATTTTCTCATGGATAGCATTGAAGGACTACAGAACTTTAACTTTTCTTCGATAAATCTGCAAATCGTATAATTTTGATGCTGACAGATATTATACAGATTCTGCACATGTACACTTTGACATAACAAATATAACACCATATATGCCCAAGCAACAGCTTGTTTATACCAGCATTACAGAAGATCAACATTTTCAGGCCTCCTACTTGTTGGAGACATAACTTTGCACATTATTGATCCTGTGTGCTGCCTTCCTCAGCAGAAGTAAATACAAATGTAAAAAAATCTGTGAAAATGCATTCTGAAAATTAGATTAAAGCCATCAGTTTATAAAATATAAGGTCTGGCTCATTAGATAGAGTCGATCATGTTTAATATTTCATCATGCAGAGGTGCAACACATCTCCACTCCCTGATGCTTCATTCTGTAATGTGCTCCAGCTCCATACTGTACCACACTGCCTGCTTTTGTTGACATTCAGGAAGAGTAATAACAAATGGGGCTATATCATGGCATCAAAAAGGACATTGATCAAATGGCTTCAATATCGAAAATGCCATTCATCGAGGTCCGTATTATGAGATTGTGGTACAGTGAAGATGAGAAAATTTGCCCTTTCCTCACTGTAGTGTGATCTCGGAGTTGATATATATAATTAGCAGGGTGTGTGGGGGGCAAGAGCGACATCGATGAATGGCATTTTTGCTTTTTAAGCCATTCGATTAACGTATTTTTTGATGCCGTGATATAGACCCATTACAAACAATCCCATACTGCTTACACACAAAGTGACAAGCACACTTACGTACAGTATTAATGAAACTTCCCAAGTCATCATTGGGTTCTACTGCCAGCTATTATATTGGACTGTAACCTTCACATTCAGAAACAACTCTCCAGTACAAATAAAACTGGCAAGTGCTGTTTAAAGGAACAAAATTCTGACAATGATTAAATTATGTTTTTTTTTCGCTTTTGATTATTGTGCAAAAGTATTAGCATAGGTATAGTTGCATTTAGGCCCTGTGAGCTAGGTGGAAAATACAAATCATACAGAAACTGTGAACAAATAAAAATATGTTTTATTTTATTTTATTTACATATTAATATAGGTTTACACTGAAAACCTTGAAATTGCATCAGCTGACCAGCATGTGGTCGACTTGCAATTTTCAAGTCAGCAGAATGTGGAACCCAAATGAATCGACTACGCTACAGCGAATGGGTAATGTAAGTCAAGCATTTTGGTTCAGCAATGTGTATGAGGGTCGCAGTTAGTTGAGGAAATGGGAATTAATCCATTTCCTCAATGTAGTGCAATCTCAGAGTTGATATATTTAATTTGCAGGGGGGCACAGCCCCCCACATAAAGGGTGCAGGGGCATAGACCCCCTGCAAAATAGTATAATTAATGTGCCATTGACTGTACAGTTTAATGGTACGTTAATGTGCATAGCAGGAGGTGAGTGATGTCACCTCCTGCTATGTTGCATACATAAAACTGTGGTTGTCAATGTATTCATTTTTTATTTGGTTTACTTTTTGTAATTCTGAACTCCACATTTCGGGTTGACATTACAAAATGGTCGACCGAAGCAGATTCGAAATGCCAATAGTAAACCATATATACATATGTATATATGTGTGTGTGTGTGTGTGTGTGTGTGTGTGTGTGTGTAGATATATATATATATATATATATATATATATATATATATATATATATATATATGAGAGAGGTGTGTGTTTTTGTGTTGTGTATGTGTACATATATAAAATACAATACACTGGTTGTTAAATATATATTACAATTAATAATTTCCATGAGTTCTTCTTGTATGTTCAAGGACTCTAATGACAATACTAAGAAATGTAGAAATTAAGTGCAATTACAGGGAAATATATACTAACTCCAAAAGGGTTGTACTTCAAGAGTATTCCATCTTTTCTGAGATACAGTGATTTCAGAAGTAGCAGGGGTGTGGTGGTATGCCCCCCCCGCACATCAGCGGTTTATGGTGGGCCCTTGCAAAGCATTGTAAGTGTTTTTCAAAGTTCATTGTTACACTTGTTAAGTTGTACATACATATATATATATATATATATATATATATATATATATATATATATATATATATTAATATATATATATATATTTTTTTTCTTTTTCTTTTTTTTTTTTTTTTTTAAGTTTTGGGACTCATATTTAGTCCTGCACTTCTGACAGGGAACCAGTTTGGATGCAAACAGATGAATGTATCCATAGTCAACACTAATACAAGTGATAATTCAAAGACACAGAAGCAATGCACATATTAACAGAGATATTCATACAATTAATTTGAAAGCAAGAAGGTACAGTTGTATTATTTTTGCACCAGTGTCTGCCAACCATCAGCACCTTTTTTTTTCCATAAATGTTACCAGTGCCTACCAAATATTATCCCTCTTGTTAGTCAGGCATTCCTCTGTCTGTACGCAGCTGTCATCAAGGCAACATTTAGCTGCTTTATGCCCTCACTAACACCCCAGCAAAGGCAGCCTTTTTATTTATGACCTAAGCACTACATTGCTGGTGACATGAGCACTTGCCTCATCACTGTGGCCACTGATATTTTTTTCTCAATGCATGTGTGCTCCCTCACATGTACCATGAGGGTTATCATCACTGACCATGTGTCCAAACTCATGTTTTCCCCACACCAGTTCCTGGCATCAAAGTGAGTCTCTGCTTTCAAGACAAGGCTCTTTAACTGGAGCTGTGGTTTGAGGCAGTCAGGAAAAGTGTCTCTTCTATGAAAGATGGGCATGGCAATCCTTATTGTCTGTATGTTAAAATATCCCAGGCTAGTAATCAATCTTCAGTCATCTGGTTTAAAAGTCATGGTTTTATTCCTCTGCCACCTGCACATAATTTACAGCAATATTTAGCATATAACAGAGAAACTGTAAAGAGAATGACAGTTTGTGTAAAATGGAATGAGGAAGTGATATGAAATGAATTTAAGTCCATGCCAGAATATCATGAAAATTAGTTAAATAATATAGCTTGGCAGTTCACTACTTCCCCGAACTCTATCAACCTTCAGAATTTCTAAGGTGCAGGACATTGGAGTTCCCCGTTGAGTTAAACATCAATATCTACTCCAAGTAAAGACTGTAGTTCGTGCTCCATTTTGCCAAGTAGTTAGTGAACTGGACTCATGCCCTGACTGTCCTCTCTGTGCTTTACGCAGGGAATGCCAGGGTTCTCTTTCGATTTAAACCTACATATCAGCTCCATGTAAGAACTGTATTACAAAGACTAGCTCCTGAGGTTATTTCTACATTTTTTTTGTTTTCATGTCATAGTTGCACTGACTTGGAATTATCCTTTATTGTATAAAACCTCTCCTGGAGTGTTCAGCTTTTACACTGTCTTGAATAATCCCCAACTCTCCCTATATATCTGCCTTCTAGCTTGAATTGCCCTGTCCTTAGTGTAATGTTTTACTTTATTAAGTGGGGTCTTCATACACTGAATTACCTCAACTAGATTTCACCCTTTTTGCCTTCATCCATCTCCGTTTCTGCTTTGCTTTAATTTTATCTCTTTATACGTTTAACTGTCTAACGTTGCAGACTAATGGCTTTCCTTTCCTAGGTTTGGAAAGCCTTTTTTGGATTTCACATCATGCCTTACCCTACCTGTATTCCCACCTATCCCCGTATCATTACATGTATTCAGAGCAAACCACTTTCCCACATTCCCACCCATCTTCTGAGCAAATAGGCTTAACAAACACGTTAACTTGTCCTAATCACATTGTCCATTATTTCTATCCTACGCCAATTATTCATCTAACTGTTGTAAATTATTACCAGCAATCTGCCTTGCACTACTCTACCATTGACATAAATGTTAAGAGACTTCCTTTTATTCTTTACAGCTTTTTATACCATCACTCTGCTCATACTCACTTGCAGCTGCACAAGGGACAGAGTCTACCAAGAATCATTATCCCCTAGCCTAATTACAGATTCTCTGCAAAGGTATTAGGTGAAAGATTTCAATATCTTACATATCACTTCTCTAAAATAATCTGATCTCCATTAGCCTGTTATCTGCTTAGAATGCAGACCAGTGTTACAGTAACAGTTAAAATCTCCCATCTAACAAGATACATTGAACTGAACCCAGAAGATTATCAAACGTGTAACTAGCATTTCTAGGTGCCTTGAAAAGAACAGATGTATTTATTTATTTATTTATTTATGTATTTATTTATTTATTTGTTTATTTATTTATTTATTTTTGCTAGTCTCCTCTGCTTGCATTGTGTTGCCATTTTAGGGCCTAACACTTTTATAATTGTTAGAGACTAAAAGAAAGCATTATGCCCAAGCATATAACAACATGCATGTATATTTAACTAAGCCTGTGACTTATGTATTGATTTGGACTTCTTTCTAAAACAATTAGGCGATGTATGCCTATGACTTCCCTAAATCACATGCATTCTTTGCCTGAATAAAATTTTCTTACTTACCTATGATCAGCCATGCTGGCAACTTTCATTGAAGGGGTACTTATATATATTAACAGGCTGTTTCACTCATGCTGCCTCCCTCCCCCACACTGTTGGCCCATTTCACTCCCCTTCCACCCTCCAGCCACCACATAGATAGATAACTTTATGCTTACTTAATTACCCCCTTCAACCACATCTACCCCATCTGCATCTCCTAAACGAGTAATGGCGAACCTTTTGGGTTTGGCGTGTCAAAAATTCGGAAAATGCCTAATTTGACTCTGCTTGCGTGTCACACCCCCAAATAAATAAATTATACAAATAAATAAAACAGCATGGCTGTCAGTACATCAGGGATAAATCTCAACAGAATCAAGGACAAATCTAGAAGACGTGGACAGTTTTTAACTAGTAGTACTATTAATTCAAGACACTGACAGAAAAAAAATGAACATAAATTAATTTACATTTTCTGAAGAAAAATTAGTCTGTAAATCTAATTATTGTTATTATTAAATTTAAAAATGTGCCAGTTGTAGGAGGTACTAAGAGGGACAGTTGAGAGGAATGTAAAACAGCACAGTCCTCAGGGTCAGTGTTTAGCTTTTTATTGGTTAATTTGTTTAAATCAGTTTGCTCATTTGCTACTGTTATATTTAAAAAAATAATACACTTTATGCATCGCGGCTTAACTAGGGGTAAACTATTCCTAGCACCATAAAGTCTGCTCTTCAAGTTTTCCTTTAGAACTAGCCAGTTTTTTAGTTTTAGCACCCAAATCTGTTTCTTTGACCTCAGCACTTGTTCAGAACTTGTAAGCACTAAATAAGCTACAAATTACTACAACACTCAACTTTCCTCACTTGTCTAGAGAAAAACAGTTTTTAGTACTTAATAAATAAACACCTATCCAGGCATGTCTAAGGGTCAGCTCCCAGTGTTTTCTCCTGTCTACCTGATGAATCTGGGCATCTTGGGGCAATGCAGTATTTGCCTCATGTACACAGACAACCCTCTCCTCCTACCACCTAACACTACAACCTGTGAGAGATGCACTTGTAGAGCCAAACTGGAAGCAAAGCTCTCTTCACCCAAGACTGGACTAGACAGTCAAGAGGAGAAGGTAAACACTTGCACCTCACCACACTCATCACATAGTCCCTCAAAACCTAAACCACCAAAACACACACATATAAACACAAAACACATGCCTACATATGTGGAGGCTCTCAATATAAATCTGCTCAAGTAACAGAGACCTCCAAAGCAGAAACGCAAACAACCTCCACCCCCAACACAACCCAAATGACATATAGCCCACAAACTCAGTGTACCACTCAACCACAGCCCATAAGGCATAACAACGTACCCAACACTCTAGTCATAGGTGACTCTATAGTCAGGCACACTGATGTTCCACTCACAAGGCTAAACAAGGAGAAAGTTACTGTCAGCTGCCTGTCAGGTGCCAGGATCTGCCATATAACGCATGCACTCAGTTCACTCCACAGCTAGTACAAATATGACTGTCGTTTATATTGGTGTGAATGACCTGAGACATACCTCCCTAGACTACATGAAAAGAGACATGGAGGAGCTCTCCGTTCTTGAAGCCCAGGCAGGTATGACCCTAGAATAAACAAAGTAGCACTAGTAAAACAAGCAGGTCTGTACCAGGAGAAAAATCAGCTTTATTTCAGAAACCAAAACTGACTAAGCACTTTCACCCACGATTGAGCTTCTTCACAGTCAGTGAACAATACAACAATCATTGCTTAAATACTTGATTAAATACTTAATTAAAACAATAAGTCACATGAGTACCCTGAATACAAGTAAACATTAACCCGCCAACATCCAAATTCAGCTTAAACTTGTGTGTTTGCTGAAACAATATAGCTAGATAAACACATTTGCTGTATAAATAATATCGGACATGCTGATAAATAAAGCACTATTACATACTAGACTTCTATAATAAAATAATAAAAATGAGTGATCATGAAATTTATTGTGCAAATATAGTGTGTATTTAAATAAACTGTGATTTAAGTTTTAATACACAAGCTGTGGAAATACTTTCATTAATGCCTGGTGCATTAGAAGCATCCAGGCGTAGCTGCCACAGACATTCCTTGACTTCTAATAAGGTTTTAAAATCTCCCCCAAAATCTTTCATGGTTAACTTAACATAATTGAAAGGTATTCATTAATGCCCAGGGGTTGGTCAGCAGCTAGTCGGAGTTGCCACATCAATTCCTTCTTATGCAACCTATTTTGCCAATCACCCCCCTCACATCTACTGTGACAAAATCCAAAATACCAGTTTAGTCCAGTTTAGTCCCCTTTATTCTCAAGTTAAAACAACTTTGTCAAAGAACTGGAATATTTTCAGAACCAATCCTGAAATAATCCGGGTTCTTGGTGATAAGCCTATTTTCTCCACCAAAGTAGGTAGTAACATAAAATCCTTGGTGGAGGTTTCCAGAAACTCCAATGAAAAACAGAGAAACTCATATGTTAGTAAGCCTTGTGGTAGATGTCATTATTGTTCTTATATAATGCTTGAGCGTGACATCACTATTAATAATCTGAACAAGTGTCATATTTATTTGAAAAATGGGAACTGTTGTTCCAGTAAACTGGTATATCTTGCTAAATGTAATTCCTGTTCTTCATTCTATGTTGGAAAGATGGAAAGGATGTTGAAGAACAGGATATATGAGCATTTATATGATATCAAATGTGGAAAAAATACTAATGCATTATACAAACACAGCGGTTTGTGTACAGATTTTAGTGGTTTTAAGTTTGGTATTTTGGATTTTGTCACAGTAGATGCGAGGGGGTGATTGGCAAAATAGGTTGCATAAGAAGGAATTGATGTGGCAACTCCGACTAGCTGCTGACCAACCCCTGGGCATTAATGAATACCTTTCAATTATGCCTGTTTTGAAGGAGAAGGCAGATTCAGTATAATACACTGGATGTTTAGTCAGTGAAGTAATTTTTAATATGCAAGAAAGTCTTTTTTTTTAAATGTCAACAGTTCATACTTCTGCATTTTTGCATTATAATTTTTATATAAAAACATGATATTTTTATATGTATATTGTAATGGTACACATGTTTAATGCTGGACTTATTTATTTGTTTCATTATTCATGAGATTTGGCATGTTTGAAATATGATTCATTAATTTCTAGACCAATGAATTCAAACTGTGGGTTATTTAAGCCTGAAAGTTCATATTTTAATTGTTCTGACGAAGTCATACTGTTTGATGAAAGCGCTTAACTATTTGTGTATTTTGTATTAATAAATCGTATCTGTGGACTCGCAACGTTGCGCTACTTCTTGTTACTCAATTAGCCTAACAAGCCTGGTCTGCAAGGCCATGGAAAGTATCATCATGGAACTTATAAACAAAGACATTGATAATCTCCAAACTCTGGACCCCACCCAGTTTGGGTTTGTAAAAGGCAGATCATGTCTTCTAAACCTGATAGACTTCTTTGAAGCAGTCACCAAAGCCGTAGACTAGGCTAAGGTGGTTCACACAGCCTATCTAGATCTCGCCAAGGCTTTGACACCATCCCCCAGTCTGGAATTATAGATAAACTCACTAAACTAGCTATAAATCCCTATGTCACAAGATGGGTTGTCAACTGGCTCACAGACAGAACCCACACTGTGAAAGTAGCAGACTCCAAATCTGACTTCAGACCAGTGACACATGGAGTACCACAGGGTTCAGTCCTGGGTCCTCTCCTGTTTGGTATCTACTTTTCTGAAGTACAGGCAAACACAGAAGGTCTTTGACTAACGAAGTTCACAGATGACTGCAAACTAGGAGCCATAATTGAAACTCCTAATGATGTGGACATCCTACAAAAGAGCCTTACTGAGACAGATGCCTGGTGTCAAAGCCATGGCCTCAAGCTCAATGCCAAAAAGTGCATTGTCATCCCCTTTGGTAAAAACTCTGTACCCATGAGCTACCACATAGGTCTATTTAGCACCAAAAGTATGATAAGAGACCTTGGGACACAGGTGGACAGCAGTCTCTCCTTTGATAATCACATTGCCACAGTAGTCAGGAAATCCTTCTACATGGCACACCTCACCACCAAAGGTTTATCATCCAGGAAAAAAGAGGTCATTGTTGCCCTCTACTCATCACTCATTAGACCCATTATAGAGTACAACGCCCATTTTGGTATGTACCTCACAAGACATCTACAACAACTGGAAAGGCCACAGAAATACCTCACAAAGAGAATTATCAGCCTCAAACAGATGCCTTACACAGACCGTCTCAAAAAACTCCAGCTTTACTCCATCGCATATCGCCTACTCAGAAGTGATCTCTGCCTAACATACAAAGCTATGTCAAATCCATTGCTGTTGGACATACTCCAGTTAAAGAAATCCCAATCTCTCTGAACTACATGCTCTAGGGACCTAAACCTTGTCACCACAATAAACAGAACATGCTGGAGGGATAAATTCATGTCCCAGAGACTTCCCATACTCTGGAACAAACTACCTATCTATGTCAAACAGAGCTCCTCATTAGCACTCTTCAAGAAAAATCTTGATGATTGGATGGGAATTTGGAAATTCACCCTGGGGATCACCTCTGTGGCTCTACTCGACAAGGGCACAGGAAAATAATTTTCTTGGGTGGTGAAAGCCAGGATACCTTTTTGGCTAGGCTTATATAGAGTCTAGGGCCAATAGCCTAGGACCTACCTATGAACCTATGAACCTAAAATTCAGACTACTTGCCCTTTGCAGAAGTGTAACCATGAAGAGAAAACAATGTCAGCACTTCCCGTTGCAGACGCTATCGAGAAAGTATACTGAAATAGTCTTTGAGGTTAATAACTTCCTTACCTTTGCAGCAATGTTGTTGAACTGGCTCCTGGCAGAAAATAATTCAATGCACTTCATTCAAGCAACAGATGTAAAAGCAGTTTTTTTTTGGTAACTCTGTTGTTGGTGACCACTGGTGCATCACCCAAAATGTTGTGGTGTGTCACCTTTGACATATGTGTCATAGGTTCACCATCACTGTCCTAAACTCTCCACTCAGTTGCAATTGCCACTCTCCTGTCTAATCTATCTTGCATGTACTCTACCAATTCTGACAGTCAGTCATGCCTCCTTTTTCACTTCTTTTATTCCTTTTTCACATATACCCCTCTCTCCCTCTCACACAAGCACATTTCCTACTCAAATACATCTCTTCCTGTACTCAGAGCTAATCCAGCAGTCAGACTGGCCGCTTACATTAATATTACACATAACTATTGCAACAAACTCTTCCTTTCTACCTTGTTTCCACTGTCATGACACCCCACCTTCCAGCTCCATATTTATCAACCATAAACTGATCCCTTTACTGGAAACCCTGTTAATGATACAAGTGAGACGCATACAATTAAAATCAAGTCCATTCAGACTGAAAATAGATAATAACCTGAACATGGGTAAAAAATAGTTTCTAATTCATTAAAGTAATTTATATCTTACGTTGTGGTTTGTTGGTTTATGCTTATTTTGTGGCTAATTATTGGATATGATTGACTCACACTCCCTTCCGAGATCGATTTTATGTGACTTTTTCACCTTGGGAGTCATATTTGCTTTCCTACTCCAGGAATTACATTAATATAACTAACTAGATCAGCTGTACTTTACATCTTAGCAGCCTTGTTGTTTGTATACCTGGTCAGTCTGCCAATAGCTTCACTTTGAATTGTTACTGGTCATATCGTTAGATAGATCTGATGGTAGTTTCTTAGAACTGTGAACTTTTTGTCCTCTGACCACTGACTGATGATTACCATTCATGTTATTTTATGGGATTTTTACTCTTCTTTCTTACTATAACCTTTCATAAACTTAGTGTATGCACTGCATTTTAACTTGGCATACCTTTTACATCCTTAATCTGAGATCAGGCAACTTTACTCCTAGGCCTCGAAAAACCCACAAGTACCTAGTTAGACTATCTCAGTAAAAAAATAATAATAAATGAATAACATATCGACATCCACCAAAATATATATTGCTGAAGTCTATCTACCCTTCCTACTTCCATTACAAAACTAGAATTTCTTCTGGGTTTCACTCTGCTTAAATAAGAAAAACAAATTCATCATTTTAATGGACTGTATGTAACCTCCATTTCCTTTGACCACAAAAGAAAAAAATACACAAATATCCCAGGATAGCACACTGATGAACATACTCAGATAAAACAGTTATTAATTAATTTGGCTCTTAGCAATTTCCCTTAGAAAATGATGTCTCTCAAAACGCTATCCAATGACATCAGTGACCAGACCATAACTTGGTAGTATCCCCATGGACTTTCCAGACACCCAACCCCTCCCTAGCTGCATCACTTCCAGAAATATAACTGATTCTTCCAAAGAGTCCCTGACCAGGGAGCTCATTAGTATTAACTATTCCTCCCTGTAGGAAGCCACTAATCCAGCCATAGCACTAACAATACCCCTCAACTCCTTCATATTAATACAAGAGAAGACTTAGCCATTAAAAATAGATGACTACTGGACACCAAAGTCTCATAGGCAATCCATCAACTCTCTCAGCAAATCAAATCGTGAAAGTCACCATCATTTTAATTGGTACATGTAAAATACTTGCTAAAGTTCCTCTGCTGTACAGAACTAACCCACAGGTTGTTACATCACAAAAATACGTAGTGTTAACACCTGTCTCAAAGACTCTGTTCATCCTCACCTCAACTGTCAAATCAACAAAGTCCTCACCCAAATCAGACAAGCATCTAAAATATCTCATTTCCTCATATCAGATGCCAGATGAGCTGTTGTCCTAAATGTACTGCTGCCATGATTAGAACATGGCCTTGCTATTGTAGCTACCCATTCCAGTCACAATATGGATACACTACAAAAGGCCAAAAATAAAATCCTCAAAATGAACATCATTGCTTCAGTATCTCAAAACCCAGTTGGCTCCCAATCCAAACCAGGTTATCCCCCACTTGTACTTATTTTAAATTAATCAATTAAAAGAACTGCCCTTATTTAACAACACATTTCTTTTCAGATGCACATCCTTGTCTATTTGAAACCTCAATGAAACCTGTCTAGCTAGACCCCCATTCACTTACTCAGGTCAAACATTCATTTGTCAAACTTGCATTTACAGATTGGACCTCAGTTCCAGAAAACATCACAGGTGAACCTAACTTTCAGATCTACAAATAATAATAATAAAATGCCTCAAACAAAACTCACACTGCATTTGATTTGATACCATATATAAAAATCACCAAGTAAACTCTGTAAACATTCTACTAAAGTATACACATCATTAAATGCTGCTGACTATTCACCCATATTTCTGTCTTCTTCCCCTCTCCTCTACCGTTTGTTGTTTACTGTGCACACTATTCCTACCTATAACTTTCCTTTTCAAATCCTATCACTTTTCCCCTTTCATTGCTTTAGATTGTACTACAGTCCCTATCTTTCACAAAATCTTTATGTTGTAAAGTCTCCATATAATTACAGCTGACTTTATTACAGATCGTCTTTCTCAGACAGAATTTCACATTGTAATGTCTCAATACTAACTTCACTCTTTAACACTGTTCCGTCTTCCCACATATGAAAACATTTGAATTTTGTTTGACTCTAGAACAGGTTCACAGGTAAGTACTAGGCTAGCTACTGTTGTCAGCCATTTTAAGCCGAGTCAATTTCACTTTTAAAAGTGATAATCAAACCCTGTACCTTATGTCTATGAGGCGAACACCTTAACCATTATACCAACACCCCAGTATTAAAAACTTAAGATAAACTTTATATTGTTCAATGATTTGTACATTTGTGTATGTGCTCACACCAAAACTATTGCCATTAAATAAATGCATATGCAAAAACTATTGTCATGTGCTAAATATTTGTTTTCCATTTCTTGTATAAGTTTTTGTATGATGCCTTCAAGTTCAAGGTGATTCCTCAATAGGTTCATCGGAGCAGGGTACTTACCCAATTAGCAAATGTATAAATAAATAAATAAACAGATAAATACACAGATACATAAATAAATAAATAAATAAACCAGTGTGTGTGTGTGTGTGTGTGTGTGTGTGTGTGTGTGTGTGTGTGTGTGTGTGTGTGTGTGTGTGTGTGTGTGTGTGTGTGTATGTGTGTACACATGGAATTGTTATGAGAGTTGCATATATACAGCATGCTGCCCAAAGGAAATAGAAGTTAATTATCTCCTGTCTACAACCCTACAAAACCCCCAAATAGTTCACAAAATGGCAAGAATTCTGAGTGTGCACACCTCCATACATGCCCCACAGGCATGATACTTTTAGCTGCAGAAATGCATCTTTGTGTTTTTTTCCAGCCACTTCTTTATTACAGACAGGGTAACCAAAAATGCAGAACATAATTTTCAAATAGTATCTGTTTCTGTATAAAAACATCATCAAGTAGAAAGCTAAACTCATTTACTTAGAGGCACAATCTCAGAAAAAAATATTTTGTTTCAACACTATGTCGCATGAGAAGGTAGACTAGAATGAGTTTCTTCCAAGCCATTGAAAAATTATAAGTACCCCTGATACAATAATATTAACCACCTGGAAATGTGGCATAGCAAAGAGACACTGGTAAATAAGTACTCCTGATATGATAACAGTAACCAGCTGGAAATGTGGCATAGCAAAGAGACATTGTTAAATAAGTATTCCTGATATGACAACAGTAACTGCATGGAAATGTGGCATAGCAAAGCAACATTGTTAAATAAGTACTCCTGATATGATAACAGTAACCACATGAAAATGTGGCATAACAAAGAGACATTGGTAAATAAGTACTCCTGATATGATAACAGTGACCACCTGGAAATGTGGCATAGCAGAGAGACATTGGTAAATAAGTACTTCTGATATGATAACAGACCTGGAAATGTGGCATAGCAAAAAGACACTGGTAAATAAGTACTCCTGATATGATAACAGTAACCACCTGGAAATGTGGCATAGCAAAGAGACATTGTTAAATAAGTACTCCTGATATGGTAACAGTAACTGCATGAAAATGTGGTATAGCAAAGAGACATTGGTAAATATGTACTCCTAGTATGATAACAGTAACCACCTGGAAATGTGGCATAGCAAAGAGACATTGTTAAATAAGGACTACTGATATGATAACAGTAACTGCATGAAAATGTGGCATAGCGAAGAGACATTGGTAAATAAGTACTCCTGATATGATAACAGTAACCAACTGGAAATGGGGCATAGTAAAGAGCCATTAGTAATTAAGTACTCCTGATATGATAACAGTAACCACCTGGAAATGTGGCATAGCAAAGAGACATTGCTAATTAAGTACTACTGATATGATAACAGTAACCACCTGGAAATGTGTCATAGCAAAGTGACATTGGTAAATAAGTACTCTTGCTACAATGACAGTAACCACATGGAAATGTTGCATAGCAAAGAGACACTGGTAAATAAGTATTCCTGATATGACAACAGCAACCACCTGGAAATGTGGCATAGCAAAGAGACGTTGTTAAATAAGTACTCCTGATATGATAACAGTAACCACCTGGAAATGTGGCATAGCAAAGAAATATTGTTAAATAAGTACTCTTG
>NC_056745.1:109513762-109606262 GCF_019279795.1 Protopterus annectens
AATTCACATGACCAAATGCACACTGGCATTCGCTCTGTTGTGATTTTGGCAATTCATTGTCTGTCATTACAAACTGTGGAAATCGTACTGTCACACATCTGCCATCACAGATGTGCACGTCAGCCGTATGAAGGTAAACCTTATTATAATATGTGTGACTCTCTCTTGGCTTATTGCAGTCATACTATCTTTACCATGAAAGCTGCATCTGGATGTGGTGAGACCTCTGCCCATAACCCACATCAGTAA
Organism: Protopterus annectens; assembly: GCF_019279795.1. Classification (NCBI taxonomy): domain Eukaryota; kingdom Metazoa; phylum Chordata; order Ceratodontiformes; family Protopteridae; genus Protopterus; species Protopterus annectens. The sequence goes on from NC_056745.1 coordinate 109,514,012, forward strand.
GCAAATATACAGCATGACCAGACGGTACCATGCTACAGACCTAAAGTTAATTTCTAACGTTGCTATAAATCTGCTACAAGTTCTAGCTCTGTTGTTTCACCCTTAGAAGTGTTGTAACGTTATCTGAACTGGTACCTAGTTATTCCTAATTATTTTTACTTAATTATATCCTCAAAAGCTCTAAAGTATAAATAATTTAAGGCAGCAGATCCCCTCCATAGATTTTTTACTTACCTGTTTCCTGGTGTGTAACCCACTCCATTAGGCCTTGCTATGCTCTGGGTCACTCAGCTCCTCTACCCAACCCCATTTCCTACCCTGCCCCATTTTTCTAGTTTTATACTTACCTTAACTCATCCTAACTGCACCAGCACCCAATAGTCACATTCAATACATAGGCCCAATACCTCCCACACTTGGTTAACTCTTCTTTAGTCATTCTCACAACACATAGCCTAACATTCACAACAATCTTCAAATCACAGGACTATTACCCCAGACTTCAACACATACAACTGTGATGCCTGGGCACTGGCCCAGTAATCAAGGCTCTTCAACCGTCACCACTAGCACCATTGAGGGGCGTCCACATTGGGAGGATAACAAGTACACACACACAGTAAAGTACAATTTCTCTGAAGAGCACACATAGATCACAGTCAGTCTGGGTCTGGTTTCTCCCTTTCTCTCCAGATCCCCAATAAGACTCCACTCTGGCACAGCTATAGGGTACAGATCTCAGCTTAGTAGTCAAGCCAAAACTTCTAACACCCTCTCTGTCCAACCAGTGCTTCGTGTCCCTGCAAAAGCAGCTGACACACACTTTGAGATTTGAGTTATATACACACAAAGACACTCCTGGGGAAGGCTGGCACAGGTTCTGCAGCTATGCCCCCTTCTTGTACAGACTATAAGGTAGAAATCACTGCCACCAACCACTACTTATCAGCTATTAATAAGGCCCTTCCCAAAGGGTGACCAATTTCACTGTGTAATGTTATTATTATCCAATTAGTAAGTGTGGCGAATAGCAAGGCAATTGGAGTGGCTTTGCACAGTATTACCAAATGGATTCAAGTACTCTAGAGCTTAAATTATCTCTACACAAAACAGCCACAGTTGAAAGGTTTAAAAATATTTAATAATAAATAATAAAAACACCAGACAATACTTATTACTTCGCCACAATGACACTACAGAGTTCAGAAATCACAGGAAATACTTTAAAACAGTATTGTAGGGCAGTCTTGACATAAATATAGAAAACAGCTAGACTAATCTTACTATTTCTATCCATCTCACTGTTCTAAATACTACTTACATACAGAGCAAGCAAGTGCTGGTGAGTGGATGTTCTTACTAGATCCAAGACAAGATGCAAAAGGCTCAATCTTTCTCTCTGAGAAAGTCTTAAATTGATAATACACAGTACTGCTGAGTCATTTCATATTACATCATTCTTGACACCTCTGCTGAAGTTTCCTAGGCTCACAGAACTCAAATGTTAACATATTTTTGTAATCTTGCACTGACCGGGAAACCACAGCAATAGCAGACACTTTATATGTAAAATCTAGTAATTATCTCTGTCTTAAAACAATAGAAAGAATTTGCTAGCCCAGACATCCTGTCTCCATGCTTGAGTTCAAACACAGTTGTAAAATTCTTTACTTATCAGCTTTCTTCCAACAGGGTGCACTGTGGTTACATTTTTGAAGCTTAGTACAACATATACTTTAATCATAACATATAGTTCTCTTTACATTTGTAAAACAAGCCTGTGGATTATATTAATATTTACAATGACATAGAATTATCTACAAAATTATATCTGGTTGGGCTGGCAGTCCCTCAGTTTTTCACAACTACCACCACAATTTGTATTTAATAAACTAACACTTCTTAAGTTCTACACACAATATTTCCATTTGTTCTAGTAAACCTACTTTTCCTTCCCACTTCTCAAAACTATTTTGCTTTGCAGTTACTCACATAGTTAGAACTACCTATAACTCACATTTCCACCACCTAAACCATTGAAGTACTCATCTAGTAATCTTTTTCACTGACCATATACTACTATCGCTACTAAAACTACTGCTAATACTACTACTGTTACTACAGCTTCTACTGCTACTTCGATTATTGCAACCACTACTGCTACTACTGATACTGATACTACTGATACTACTACTGCTGTAACTACTGATACTACTAGTACCACTACTACTGTTATTGATACTACTGATACTACTACTGTTGTAACTACTGATACTACTAGTACCACTACTGCTGCTAATACTACCACTAGTACTACTGATACTGATACTACTGATACTATTACTACTGCTTCTACTACAACAACTACTACTATTAATACTACTACCACAACTAATATTACATTCTCTTACCCACACCCCTCTGTAAGACAAAACAACTCTCAAACACTTGTTAACACTCCTCCCATTAGGTTTCCTAGCACATTTAATATCATACTACTCTTCACTCCTACTCACAGGCTCTACTCTATAAACACAATGGACTTCTCACAAAATTTCTCAAGCAGTAATATCCTAGTTACCACATGCCTATGCCAACCAGTTCATATCCGCATATTTAAACATATCTACTTTAAATTATATCCCACTACTCAAACATCAAAACTAAAACAAACACAAATTGCTCCAACAGCTTACTTATATCACCATAACTCTCTAAGTGGTGATGTCCACCCAAAGCCAGACCCTGTCCACCCTCTTACTGATTTTGATTCCACCAGAAGGAAACTGCTCTCTGGTCACCATCTCTTCCACATCAACACGTATCTATAATAAACTCCACAAATTTCATGCCTGCATAATCCAATACTCCACTGATATTCAAGTACTTCCTGAAAATGGGCTCTACAAAGAAATGAAAGGTTCTGACACACTACTTCCTGGCTATAGCACCATTAGATTAGAGTAGGACAACAACAAAGGAGGGAGAGGTACCATTTTTGTAGAAATACCTTCCACGGTGGTTCATCGGTAGCATTGTTGCCTCACAGCAAGAGGTTCTCCCGTTCGATTCTCGGCTTGGATTTGGGAGTGCCTTCTGTGTGGAGTCGGCATGTCCTCCCCGCGGTTGAGTGGGCGCTCAAAAGACATGCATTGAATGGACGTACCTTCGTTGAAGGTTGGGCATCGGGCTGGCAACTCGACACCATAAAAACCAACTGCCAATCATTAGCGGACCAGAATTCTGCTGTGGCAACCACTAACCGGGAAAAGTTGAAAGACAAACAACAACAACTCTCCACCTGCCTCTCTACCCACAAACTATTTCAACTTTCTCTAAATCAAAAACCCTCCACACACTAGTCAAATTAAACAAACAAAAAATATATCAGTCATAGATTACATCCCATCAGGGAGAAATATATCAACCCTCAAAGAAATGCTACCTCAGACCTCATCCAAAATCTCATATGAAACTACGCTATCAGGCAACCTGAATATAAAAGACAAATGATACATTCTGATAATCCTTCACCCAACTCATTATCTCCAACTATTTATAATAACACTATAGGAAGGCAACCTACCATAGACTGAATACTAACATCCTCTCAAGACCTAATCTCACATAGACTGAATACTAACATCCTCTCAAGACCTAATCTCACATAGACTGAATACTAACATCCTCTCAAGACCTAATCTACCATAGACTGAATACTAACATCCTCTCAAGACCTAATCTCACATAGACTGAATACTAACATCCTCTCAAGACCTAATCTCACATAGACTGAATACTAACATCCTCTCAAGACCTAATCTCAGACTCCAATCTACCATAGACTGAATACTAATATCAGCTCAAGACCTAATCTCAGACTCCAATCTACCATAGACTGAATACTAACATCCGCTCAAGACCTAATCTCAGACTCCAATCTACCATAGACTGAATACTAACATCCGCTCAAGACCTAATCTCAGACTCCAATCTACCATAGACTGAATACTAACATCCGCTCAAGACCTAATCTCAGACTCCAATCTACCATAGACTGAATACTAACATCCGCTCAAGACCTAATCTCAGACTCCAATCTACCATAGACTGAATACTAACATCCGCTCAAGACCTAATCTCAGACTCCAATCTACCATAGACTGAATACTAACATCCGCTCAAGACCTAATCTCAGACTCCAATCTACCATAGACTGAATGCTAACATCCGCTCAAGACCTAATCTCAGACTCCAATCTACCATAGACTGAATGCTAACATCCGCTCAAGACCTAATCTCAGACTCCAATCTACCATAGACTGAATACTAACATCCGCTCAAGACCTAATCTCAGACTCCAATCTACCATAGACTGAATACTAACATCCGCTCAAGACCTAATCTCAGACTCCAATCTACCATAGACTGAATACTAACATCCGCTCAAGACCTAATCTCAGACTCCAATCTACCATAGACTGAACACTAACATCCGCTCAAGGCCTAATCTCAGACTCCAATCTACCATAGACTGAATGCTAACATCCGCTCAAGGCCTAATCTCAGACTCCAATCTACCATAGACTGAATACTAACATCCGCTCAAAGCCTAATCTCAGACTCCAATCTACCATAGACTGAATACTAACATCCGCTCAAGGCCTAATCTCAGACTCCAATCTACCATAGACTGAATACTAAAATCCGCTCAAGACCTAATCTCAGACTCCAATCTACCATAGACTGAATAGTAACATCCGCTCAAGACCTAATCTCAGACTCCAATCTACCATAGACTGAATACTAACATCCGCTCAAGGCCTAATCTCAGACTCCAATCTACCATAGACTGAATACTAACATCCGCTCAAGACCTAATCTCAGCCTCCAATCTACCATAGACTGAATACTAACATCCGCTCAAGACCTAATCTCAGACTCCAATCTACCATAGACTGAATACTAACATCCGCTTAAGGCCTAATCTCAGACTCCAATCTACCATAGACTGAATACTAACATCCGCTCAAGACCTAATCTCAGACTCCAATCTACCATAGACTGAATACTAACATCCGCTCAAGACCTAATCTCAGACTCCAATCTACCATAGACTGAATACTAACATCCGCTCAAGGCCTAATCTCAGACTCCAATCTACCATAGACTGAATACTAACATCCGCTCAAGGCCTAATCTCAGACTCCAATCTACCATAGACTGAATACTAACATCCGCTCAAGACCTAATCTCAGACTCCAATCTACCATAGACTGAATACTAACATCCGCTCAAGACCTAATCTCAGACTCCAATCTACCATAGACTGAATACTAACATCCGCTCAAGACCTAATCTCAGACTCCAATCTACCATAGACTGAATACTAACATCCGCTCAAGACCTAATCTCAGACTCCAATCTACCATAGACTGAATACTATCATCCGCTCAAGACCTAATCTCAGACTCCAATCTACCATAGACTGAATACTAACATCCGCTCAAGACCTAATCTCAGACTCCAAACTACCATAGACTGAATACTTACTAACATCCGCTCAAGGCCTAATCTCAGACTCCAATCTACCATAGACTGAATACTAACATCCGCTCAAGGCCTAATCTCAGACTCCAATCTACCATAGACTGAATACTAACATCCGCTCAAGACCTAATCTCAGACTCCAATCTACCATAGACTGAATACTAACATCCGCTCAAGACCTAATCTCAGACTCCAATCTACCATAGACTGAATACTAACATCCGCTCAAGACCTAATCTCAGACTCCAATCTACCATAGACTGAATACTAACATCCGCTCAAGACCTAATCTCAGACTCCAATCTACCATAGACTGAATACTAACATCCACTCAAGACCTAATCTCAGACTCCAATCTACCATAGACTGAATACTAACATCCGCTCAAGACCTAATCTCAGACTCCAATCTACCATAGACTGAATACTAACATCCGCTCAAGACCTAATCTCAGACTCCAATCTACCATAGACTGAATACTAACATCCGCTCAAGACCTAATCTCAGACTCCAATCTACCATAGACTGAATACTAACATCCGCTCAAGGCCTAATCTCAGACTCCAATCTACCATAGACTGAATACTAACATCCGCTCAAGACCTAATCTCAGACTCCAATCTACCATAGACTGAATACTAACATCCGCTCAAGACCTAATCTCAGACTCCAATCTACCATAGACTGAATACTAACATCCGCTCAAGACCTTATCTCAGACTCTGGCACCTTAGCTAACAGCTTTAGTGACCATCAACCAATTTATGCTGTTAATACTTCGAAGACTAACCCTAAAACACATCTCTTTAGACAGGTGAAAAATACTAACTTCTTTCAACAAACAGACCTGTATTAATACCCTAAAGGCATATAAATGGAAATCTCTTAGGATACTTCCAGTATGTGATGCTGTAGTAGAATTCAGTAATACTTTCACAAGAATACTTTATTCATGTGGCCCAGTCAGAGCTAGGAGAATCAAAGCCAACCCAGTCCCATGACTGACAATGAAAACACTGCATAAAATGAAACAAGGCTTTGAAAGCCTGGACCAAATTTAAAACTGTTTCCGCCTTCTTTAGAAACCTAATAAACCAAACTAAGCAACATATCATGAAAGACAAGAAAAAATACTTCTCTAAACTTAAACCTTAACAACACAAAAATGTCCTGGAACTTCATCAAGAAATTATTCCAACTTTGACATGCCTCTAGGTCATCTCTGCTCTTACTAACACAAAATATTAGTATAGCTAACCAATTTAACATACTTCATGGGTAGAGTTATATCCTTAATCAGCAATACTCCAGATAATTCAAACCTACCTCACAATGTCCTCATATAGCTAATCATTTCCCTTTCCAACCAGTGCCCACTGCAGCTATAAAAAAGTAATTCTAATGCCAAAACCCACCACAACCACCTACCAGACTTCCAACAGAATATCGCAAAGTTGCAGTCAGTGCCATTGTTTAGCCTATCTCCAATTTGATAAACTGGTCTATCACTAAAATTGCTGTGCCATCCATGTGGAAAAGTCTTTGATACTACCCTTACACAAAGGACACATTTCAACAGAATACTCTTATTATAGAAGATAGCTATTCTATTCTGTATATCTAAAATTCTGGAGGAAACCATACATATTCAGCTTTTCAAATGCTTATCAGAAAATCAAATACTCTCTGCAGCCTGGTGCAGCTTTAGGCTGAACCACAGCACATATGAGCTCCCTTTCACTTTTACTGTTAAGTCACCAAGAAATTAAGTTGATCTAATAGTGGCACTTTTCTTAGACTTATCTAAAGCCTTCAATGCCATGTGCCATGAAAACTCTTACTTCAACTCTCTGACTGATGACTAACCAATGCCTCTCTTCACTGCCTCCATAGTAACATTTCCAAAATTCCACAGGCAGCAACATGGAAGCCAGATCCCTCTACTTCCCTTTCAGTAAAAGTAGAAGTCCTACAAGGATCAAAATTACGTACTCTGCTCATTATGTTCTTTATCAGTAGTCTCCATACTGTCAATGAATAAGTCACTATAGTGCAATATGCTGAGGACTCTACTTTTACAAGCAAAAAACTCTTAAGAAAACTTCAAGACATAACCCAACAGGCTTTCTTGTCTATCATATCTTGGATAAAAATTTCAACTGCTAAATGATCTCAATAAAAAAAAATCTATCTATCTATCTATCTATCTATCTATCTATCTATCTATCTATCTATCTATCTATACACACACACACACACACACACACACACACACACACACACACACACACACACACACACACACACACACACACACAACCTGTCAAGCCCTTAAGGCAAAACACAAAACCAGACATAATAGTCATAGGTGATTCCATCATGAGACACATTGATGTCCCTCTCACCAGGCTGGATAAGGAAAAATTCACAGTCAACTGTTTATCAGGTGCTAGGATCTGCCATATCACACATGCACTCAAGTCTCTCAACACCAGGTACTGTTACGACTCTGTCATAATCCATGTTGTTGAGAATGACTTGAGACATACCTCTCTGGGCTATATGATGAAGAGAGACATGACTGAGCTCTTGGGTTATGTGTCATAGGCGAGTATGTCCCTAGCCTTAAGCAGCATTTTAACTTTAACTAGGATGATGCCTCACTACAAACAGAAAACGATTGACTTCAATAATTGGCTTAGTTTTTGGTGTCATTTTAAAGGGATCCAGTATCTGTCAGCCTGGGATGACATTTTTGACAGACCTCAAGGCTTTGTCAGAGATGGTCTTCATCTGTCACCCCCGAGATTTCAGCTACTGGCCAAGGCTCTTGTCACCCACATACTGCCTTTTTTAGGCAGTGTCTCAAGGACAGCATTCCCAACATACAAATTCCATCTAAAAACAACCTCAATGTTATGCTGTTAAATACTAGGAGACTTAGCATGAAACTGCACTCACTAGAAGCAGTCCTCCCCTTGGAAGATGCAGACATTTGTCCAGTCATGGAGACCTGGTTCAAGGATCTGGAAAGCACACCTCCTTGCATACATTTAGACCACAAACTGAAGAGATGAAAACTAAAGAAGGTGGTGTATTAATATTCATTAAAGATAAATACACTTCCAGATTGATTAAACAGTATGATTCCCTGGAGATACTTCAGGTGCAATTAACTGTTGGTAGGGCATGTATTCAAGTCATTACCAGCTACAGGACCACCTCAGTGATTCAGGACACCCAGTCTGCCTGTTTAGTTCTACTTGAGTCTCTCAGGAGACATCTGAACACCACAGTTTTTGGCGACTTTAACTACCCATCCATTGGCTGTGTAAATTATTATTATTCCCCGAATGATGAGACTTTCACTATGTCTAAAAGCTTTATCTTTAATAAACAGCCCCTTCCTTACCTGCATGCAATCAAATCTCAAACAATATATGAAATATCAATGTTCCAAGCATCAGCATTCAATCATTCAACATTATAGTATTTCAATAAAATACACATAGCAGGTCAACCAGTTGACAAAACTGATTTTGACATAATGACTGGTAGAAAACAATATACAGGGTTACTGCTATAAGGCAGAAGACTCACATATTGGGATTCTGAAATGGTGGCTGCATAATTTCAAATTCTGAAAATGACAATTATCAGCAGTGTTGAGTACCTGTAATATGGAATGCAAGTGCTATAAATATTGTGAAAATGACAATCTTCAGCAATGTTGAGTACCTATAATATGGAATGCAGGCGCTATAAATATTCTGAAAATGACAATTGTCAGCAATGTTGACTACCTGTAATATGGGATGCAGGTGCTATAAATATTCTGAAAATGACAATTGTCAGCAATGTTGAGTACCTGTAATATGGAATACAGGCACTATAAATAGCACCCCATCCTACAAGCAAATTTGGCTTTAATATTACTGATAGAAAAACTATGTCTGTGGAAGCTTGCTGACACCATACAGCTGTTAGACTGGGGTCTATGCAAAGCCTCATTCTCAAAAAGGATGTGATGTATTGTTTGTGGGAAGTTTTACCTTTGACTTGGAAGTACTGTTACAAATTTATCCTAATGTACTGTCTGTTGCAGTCAGTATTTCTGTCTAGCTATCTCACACTGCCTCACTCTCACACATACACACATGCATGCATACCAGTACACACTCACACACACCACAAACACAAACATACTCATACACGTAGACATACCACACACATACACACAGACACACACACACACACACACAGACATACACACACACACACGCACACACACACACACACACACACACACACACACACACACACACACACACACACACACACACACACACACACAATCTTCTTTTTTTTATTTAGATTTTCTTTTCATTTTACACTCTCCATACAGCAAAGCACTGTTTAGTGAATATAAAACAATGGCGGATGTTGGCTTCTTAACTGTCTGAGCTTCACAGCAGTTTAATATGCTGCCATGAAGCAGCAGACATGTTTTTCAGCAAACATTACCTACACATTAACATTAGGCTGGAGAACATTTTTTTCTACAATCAGGGATTGATGTACAGTTTGCCCAGTCTGTAAAGATCATTAACACAAAGAACCAGTAGCAAAGCAAATTCATCTAGCCATAATAGTCATTAAACATAAAGATGTTTGATATGTTAAACAAACATAATCCACACAAATCCAAAGGAGATCCCAAATTCAAAGTCAGTAAATGGTGCGGATAATAACTAAAGAAATACAAAGAAATAACTTGTATCTCCTTGCAGCTAGCCAGTGCTATCTCAGACAAAAAGAATTCCACCAATATGATGAGTCTGTGTGCTTGTTAATTCATTATTAAAAAGTAAGACTTTATAAAACGACTGGTGAAAACAGTTTCTAAATAGAATTGTAACAGAATAGTTACAGTGTTGTCCTGTAATACTTTACTATTTAAATCCAAGTTCATATTTATTTTAAAGTTTAAGTACCAAGACATTTAACAAGGCAAACAGAGGAATGTGAAATAAAACAACACGACCAAAGGAAAAAACATATAAGTAGAATTAAGACTAAACATGTTCTCAGCTGAGTAATCTTCAGTAAACAGTATTATAAACCATCAAAACACTATAACACTATACTTGAGAAAGTGTTACAAAAAAATTATAATATGGTATAAAATGTATTTTCTGAATGTCCAGCAGTCCAGAAAACTATCGATAGAATAACAAGCATCAAACCAGTCCACAAAGTAACTGCCTCAGTCTGCTAGCTCAACAAGCAAATTTAATCATAACTTGCTGGTAAAGAAACTTGGGTGAGAAACTGACAGCAGCAAACAAACAAACAAACCAAAGTGCTGAAAATAAATAATAATGAAGTCCACCCAACATGGCTCCTTATGGCATTTAATTTCCACAAAGTTTTGCAGCAAAAGGAGATAGAACACAAAGTGAAGTACCTTGTCTGAAGCTGAATGTCAAGATTTTCAACAAGTATAAAAACATAAGATCACAATGCAGAACCCTATTATGTGAAGTCAGAGTTGGCAATATAGCCAGTCAAAACTCAAAAAATCTCCTTACTCTCATGCAATATCTAACCAGACCATTTAACTACCTTTGGTAAGGTACCTCAAAGAAAAGGAGAATTTTGAACTTAGTGTACCAAGTACTGATTTTCAGGAATTCAGTCTCCTCATTACAGGACTTATGTGGGTCTTGATATTTCAAATGGTTACTGAAAACAGCTTCCTATTGCAGTGTCTTCACTCAAAATGCTGACTCCTAGCATGCTAATAAGAAAAAAAAATTAAAAATGAAAAGAAAATCCAGGAGAAGTGCAAATATCAAACATCTCTCTTCTCCTTTATACCTCTTTTTTCTGCACCCCAAACATATTTATATAGCTATAGCTATATCTGCATCTATCTATATGTGTGTGTGTATATATATATATATATATATATATATATATATATATATATATATATATATATATATATATGTATATATATATATATATAAAACACACACACGCATATATATATATATATATATATATATATATATATATATATATATACCAGCTCCAAGTTCTCTATACAATGGAGAACATGGAATATTCTGAGAAATAAAAACTATTGGCTCATTTTTACTCAATCAAATAAATAATACTGTGTAAGTTATATGACCATTTCTAAAATAATTCAAAAGCAGTATTATAATGAATTGCTAACTCTTATCACAAAGATCTGTAAAAACTACAAAATGTCAATTAAAATATAATTTTAATAAAACATATTCTAAATCGGCATTAACTAGATCTGATCTTTCTGTCCATATTCTATCAACTCGTGTTCACAAAATACTATTAATGGAAATAAAATCTTTCAATCCTAGACTCTGACCCACATTAAGAAGTATTCCCCAGTATAACTCTTTTATGTATAACCTATTTTTCCAATTTCTGCCTCTTTCAAATTGGTCCTACTTCTCTAACACAAAAAATTTAACAAATGTTAAGAGATCGAATATGCAAGCATGTTTATGCAATTAAAAAAAGAAATTTCACTAACGTAATTTATAAACATTCCACACGTTGTAAAGGGATTAAAAAGGGTTTAACTGCTGGATGTTGTATCATTAATGCATATTTCTATACAAGTATGTAGAGACTTTTTTATTATTTTTAAAGTGTTTTAATGTTCATGGCAGAGTGAATTGTGGTTACTAATATTCAGTGAAATGGCAATCTTTGATTTAATACACATAAGTTTGGATTTTTGATAATTCATTCTTCACATTATAGGACTTGCTTATGCTGGTCCCAATATTTCAAATGGTTACCGAAGAGAAAACCACTAGTAGCCTTTATTTGCTAAGCCACTAGAAAACTACATGTGCCAAAAAAAATCACTCAGTTCCTGAACTCAACATCACAGTGCTAGTAACAAATAATGGGACACATTAAAACAACACTCTGACTCTGATTCAAAATTCTGCAAGAGATTCTGATAGCAACTCAACAGTAAATTCAAGCAAATTTCAAATAAAAAACTTGACATATAGTAGCACTACACCGTTTGGCAACTATCAATCAACATACCAGGAATCTCATTATGAACATAATTTATGAAAAAAGCTTACCAGATATAGAAAATAGGAATAGATCCTTTATGTGCATGATCACAGATATTATCTGCGGGAAGTATTACATCTAGATATATATAGGGGCAGGACACATCATAGACTCCAGTAAAAGCACGGGCTTGGAAAAGATAGGATTCCACTGTCCATTTATGAATGTCGGGGAAAAAAACACTGTTAAACAAAGACATGATTATAGAGAAGCATTGTATTAGTACACATAGCCCACCACTCACACACACACACACACACACACACACACACACACACACACACACACACACACACACACACACATGCACACATACACACAGTAGCAGTTCATTTTTCAGTGCATAAACTCAGGGCTGGCTATTTAATAACTGACACTGCATTGAACAGTTTATTCACATTTCTGTTTATGTGTTTATTACCTTTACATCTTGGTAAAGCCAGGTACTGAAGATTGTATCATATTTCAAATGGATTTTTTTTCTCTATTCTATTGACATGGCATTTCTAGAAACATTGTTTCATCCTAGGGAAAATCTAATTTTGACATAATGACAAAAACATCCTTGTTTTGAACTCTGTTTCAATTTGGAAACATTCTCTTGGTCTTTCAGTTTACTGTTGCAAACATTTGGAGCTGAACAGATCTAAACAAAATAGAATTATAGTAATATATGTCATTATACGTAGGTGATATTTCAGCTGATTAATGATAAAGTAAAGTTGGCTGCGGTGATGCAGTGGTTAGCAGTCACCTCACAGCAAGAGGTTTTCTGATTCAGTTCTCAGCTGGAGCACCTTATATGCAGAGTCTGCATGTCCTCCCTGTGGTGGAGAGAGCTTTAAAGACATACAGGTAGGTGTATGTGTGTGTGTAGGTGCTTTCTGTGAAGGCTGGGCACCAGGCTGGCAACTTGACACCGTAGAAACTCCACTGCCAATCAATCTGCAGACCGGTGATCTGCTTTGGTGACCCCTAAAGGGAGAATCCAAAAGACGTTGCTATTTATAATAAAGTAATCATAGTGTAGTAAACCATCTGTTAGCCAGAGAACAAACTATTAAAGCTGATTTGAGAGTATATAATCCAGCAGACTTTTCTTTTATTTTGTTTTTTTGTTTTGTTTTGTTCTGTTTTGCTTTCTTGCTTTGCATAAGTATTTTGAAACACAGGATTATTGTTTGGCTGTCAGTAACATTGTGATAAGATTGTTTTATATCAGTTGCTTTAAGTTCTGCCAACAACTGCTTTATTAATTATTCTTATTTCATAGCCTATGTCTTTCATTGTGGAAACATTTTCTTGTTGTCTCACTTCACTGTTTAAGATATTACTACATAATTTATGTGAAAGATTGCTAGATGTTTGTGTATTCCTAGCTTGCCATTTAACAGAGGTTTATGAAGTAATAATATGATCATAACATTACCAAAGAAAACAGTCAGAAATGAATTAAGCTTATGTGATACTGCAGACTGTGTTTTTTAATGAAATAATGCCTTAAAGGATTGCCAGTCATCTCGCAGCAAATGTTGTCTTATATAGTGATGTAAGTGCTGGAGACTTAGTCAAAAGTGATTATACATTTCCCTATTTTATTGTCACCATCAAATCATACTCCAGCTTAAGCAACAATAAATCTGCCAGTCCAATGGATGTCAACATATTTTTGACAGCAATATCCTTTGGATTTTGAGGACAATTCTTCTTCTTCTTCTTCTTTCGGCTTTTCCTGGTTAGGGGTCGCCACAGCAGGTCACTGTCCACTCATGATTGGCAGTGGAGTTTTACGGTGTCGAGTTGCCAGCCCGGTGCCCAACCTTCCACAGAAGGCACACACATGCACACTCAAGCCTAGGGCCAATTTAGTGTATCCAATTCACCTACAGCATGTCTTTGGGATGTGGGAGGAAACCGGAGCACCTGGAGGAAACCCATGCGACCACAGGGAAGACATGCAGACTCCGCACAGAAGGTACCCCAGCCAAGGATTGAACCGGAGAACCTCTTGCTGTGAGGTGGCAATGCTAACTGCTGCAGCACCGTGGCATTTTGAGGACAATTACTCTCTCCAAATTATTTGAGTTCTATACTAGTGTGCAACACTAGATATGTTGCATTTCAGCCATCATGATGTAAAAGTATGCTACAGTTTCTAGGGAACCCTTGTGATTTCTACAGAGGACACTATCAAATCAGGCTCTTCTCTTCTTGTTAAATCAATGTTTTGGCTTGTGTATGTGCAGCAAGCCATTATAAAAATACCTTTGTATCCTTCTCTTATCTTGAAGAACTACTTACAAGATAGGAGGTGGACGCATTCTCCTAAAGACAGAATCTCTGCATCCTTTTAGAATGAAGAAATGTGTCCCTGTCATCAAATTTCAATATTTGATGAAGCTCATAAAATACACAATTTATTAATAGATCTACTAATAAAAAGACAACCTCTTTCATGTCTTAGCAATCACAATTCATCCCTAATCACTAAGTGACCATGATAAATAAGCTTTCAGCTGCATTTACCAACACAAAAAATCCTCTCTCATCTTATACCCCTCTGAACAAAATCTGACTCCAACATCAAAAAATGTAACTCAATCCTTGCAGCCGTAGGTTAATATAATATCCTACACATCAGCAAAGTCAACCTTGCAGCAGAAGCCTTCACCATTATCCTGAAAAGTCAACAGTACATATGCTTTCCCTTAGTGACTGGAATTTTACAAGTCAAAGAAGAATAAGCAATTCACTTGTGAGATAAAATCACTGCTAAAACTTAGATGTAAACCATGCTATCATTGGAAAGCTATCCCCAACCCTGAAACTAGAAAATACTTTGCCCAACTAAGAAACCTTTCTAAGCAGTCCATTAAATACCATAAAACCAGCCACTGAAAATAGCATACATCTCTTTAACTAGTCCCCCTAAACAGTTCTTGAATGAAATAAACAGACTAAGAAGATGAATCAACTCTCCATCCAGTCAAAATACTTTAGTCACCTTCTCTCCATCTGATTTCTTATAGATTTTAGCAACTGTTCCATGTGATGATATTCTACTACTCACTCGATCTACACTCCTGAGACCCCCATTCATTCCTCTCTATTTTATTTCTAATACATTAATGGTGAAAGAAATACAGCATCTCCTTGAACAGCCAGGCATTCCCTGTTCTGAGGCCATAATTGGCTTCACCCTGAGTTTATCTGTCATTGCAGAGAATACATTATTGCACATCTCACCAAAACATATGCAACCTCAGCCTAAAACAAAACACGAAGTCAGCCAAATGGAAAGCATCAATAGTTGACACCCTCCCAAAACAAACCAATCCTTCAAACTCTCTTATTTCCCTGCACTATCCATCCTTCCTATATTAAGCTAAAATATAAGAGAAACTAATCTACTTCCAAATTGCTTCCTATATCACCAAGTACAACCTCCTCTTATCCAAACAACATGGATTCTAGTCATGTTGCATCACAATAACAGATATCTGTATGCTCACAGAACAAATTCTCTTAGGAATAGACAACAGGGAATATACTGATGCAATATGTATCATCCAGAAGAAAGCTTTTGATCTAATAGATCATAACTTATTACTGAACCACCTTCTTGACCTTGGCATTAATTAACATTAATTCAGATACATTGGCATTAATTGGCATTAATCCAGATACATCTACATTAATTGGCATTAATCCAGATACACTACTCTGGTTCCACGACTATGTTTCCAACCACCATTTCTGTGTAAAAGTTAACTCATCCTTCTCAGCTCTAGCCAAAATCAAATAAAGAGCACCACAAGTCTCCATCTTTGCTCCAGTCCTCTTCTCCATCTACCTAAACAAACTACCTTTGGACCTAGCCTCACCTTCCACTACCTCTTTATGCTAATGACAGATTTATATTCCCATATGACAAATCATTAACAATACATCAGACAGAGCAACGGGCTTATTTTCTTACTCAACACTTGGATCAGCAAGAAAAACGTTTTCTCACGTCTTCCAAAACAAAATTAACACTTTGTGTAACAAAGCCAAAATGAAACAAACCCCCCCACTCTTCATTCCTATTTTTGTCATAATAAATTAGCATTAGAAAATGTATCTTCATTTAATTAACAAGGAATTTAGGTAGACCCATTCCTTTGCACCTATTGCCACACAGAAAACACTAGCAAAAGGATTAACCTACTACAATTCTAGACCAACAAAATATCTCCTTTTCTTTCGAAATACTCAAGAAAAGCAACAGACAAAGACATTCTATTAGCCCCGAGTAGAATATGAATTCCAATTAATAGCTTACACTTCAAAAAGAAACTCCATAATGATTCAGACAATCAACAAGAGAATCTGCAGTTTCATCAAACACTGCCAAGAGCATGAAAACCACTGCACAACACTACAAAAAGAAAATTGTTCCCAAACAAGCAAGGATCTGACCTGCTCTTATGCTCTCAGATTCTTGCCAACCAGGTCCTACCCCAAATCCTCCTGTAGGTAAACTACAACACATGTATCATTGCTAGTTCTTGCCCAACCCTCAACTATAGGATTCTATCCCTGCTGATATCAAGAAAATATCTGCTTCTCCAAATTCTGTGCACAACTAAATATAATGTTCACAAAAATGCTTCATGCAAACTTCACTATTCTGGACACATTACTAACAAAATGTTGCTACACTCCATCACTACCTTACTAGTTTGTATGATATCACCTGTAAATTCAGCTAACTCAAGAGTCACTTTATCAGCACTGTGCAGAACTGCACATTCACACAGACACACAAACACTCACACGTGCACATATATATGTATATATACATATACCTATATATATATATATATATATATATATATATATATATATACACCCAGGTAACTCAGCTGGTAGAGCATGACACTCTTAACCTCAGGGTCATGAACTTCAACTGTAAGTTGCGTGAGTCTTTTGTTGGCAGTTATTGCAGAGGATTAAGGCTACAAGCTGGTAATGAGTACTTCCTGTGATGCACAGACTTAAGGCTCTGAGCTGGTAATAAGTATTTCTTGTGGTACACAGGCCTAAGGTTATGAGCTGTCAATAAGTACTTCCTGTGGTGCACAGACTTAAGGCTATGAGCTGTCAATGAGTACTTCCTGTGGTGCACAGACATAAGGCTATGAGCTGTCAATGAGTACTTCTTGTGGTGCACAGACTTAAGGCTATGAGTTGATAATTGGTACTTCCTGTTGGTGCACAGACGTAAGGCTATGCACTGTTAATTAGTACTTCCTGTGGTGCCCAGACTTAAGGCTATGAGCTGTTAATGAGTACTTCCTGTGGTGCACAGACATAAGGCTATGAGCTGTCAATGAGTACTTCTTGTGGTGCACAGACTTAAGGCTATGAGTTGATAATTGGTACTTCCTGTTGGTGCACAGACGTAAGGCTATGCACTGTTAATTAGTACTTCCTGTGGTGCCCAGACTTAAGGCTATGAGTTGATAATTGGTACTTCCTGTTGGTGCACAGACTTAAGGCTATGCACTGTTAATTAGTACTTCCTGTGGTGCCCAGACTTAAGGCTATGAGCTGTTAATGGGTACTTCCTGTTGGTGCACAGACTTAAGGTTATGAGCTGTTAATGGGTACTTCCTGTTGGTGCACAGACTTAAGGTTATGAGCTGTTAATGGGTACTTCCTGTTGGTGCACAGACTTAAGGTTATGATTTGTTAATGAGTACTTCCTGTTGGTGCACAGACTTAAGGTTATGATTTGTTAATGAGTACTTCCTGTTTACTAAGCTTGATTCCCTCAGTCTTCATATGTGTGCAATATAAGCTTCAGCAGGTCATTTAACCATACAGTGCTTTGGGGCAATTGTGAATTTAGGATAAACTCACTAATAGTCTCTTTGGCTGTATGCCTATTAACAGCCTATGTACCTGTGTTACATAAAGTATAATGGAGTGAGCGGACGTACTGTACTCCTTGTAATAAAGAAAAGAAAAACATTTATTGACTCATTCATTCATTTATTTTTATAACACTTAGTTTATCTTGGGCTTGGTAATAAGATGGGTAGAGCTTATTCCTACAATTCATAGGAACAAGGCAGAGAACCAGGTGTTCAGTAGATCATTCCATTGTGATATTACCTAGAAGCTGTAGGTTATTTAGGTAACTTGAGTAATAAGTCAAAGGTTCACACTTTCTGCTATTCTTTTGTCATCAGTCTTAATTGTGCATCTTGAATCCTTATTTTAGCAGCAAGCTTTCATCAGAATCATAAAACTATATTAGCATTCAGACACATCACAAAAGAGTACTGCATTCATTTAATTCTTAATAAACAGTGATAGAAGAATCAATGTTCTAGGGGTCCTGCTAACATAATTGGAACTGCAAAGTAATAATAGTCTTTTCCAAACCAAACACTGGTTGCATCTAAGTGATGCTCTTACTTTACATAACGGAGCTGATGTTATATATTTCATATTTTCTTGAAAGTTCTGCAACACCAGTTGAATAGCATGAAATAAACATTTATGTTGTTTTAGATACATTTAGAAATATGAAGTGGATTCCAGAATATACAAAATAGTTCAAAATAAAACTGATTTTTGTAATGATAAATACTGGGAATATTTTATAGCTATCAATAGCTATCACCCAAGTGATAGTGAGAAAACATATATGCTTACATCCTCTACACTAACTTCATCATCTTTAAAATGGAAGCTATTCTTTTGGAAATTTCTACATAATGCATTCATCACATCACACAAAATACAGTTAATTAATAAAAAAAATCTGATTGTTGGAGATGTAAATTAGATACTGTGCCTAACTGGCAACATATGTTTTATGAAAGTGATATAATTAAGCCTTTTTGGAATGTCAATGTTTTTCACAGGCTCTGTTCACTGATAACTTCAAACTAAATAAGTCATTAACTTTGTCCAACGTACCGGCACCCATATGTGTTAAAAAAGTTGATTACTGTCTTCTTTGGACTCTTCTTACAGTCACAAGGAAAGTGATAACAAATAAATTGGAAAACCACACCATACCAACTATGAAGGAATTTTACAATATTACAACTGAAACTTGTCAGATGGAGATCTTTACAACTAAAGGAGAAACATTAGAATAACTTCTTGATTAAATTCATGGATGAAACTTAAAAAAGATTATTGAACAAAAGGGTACTTCGTCACCTGTGACACAAATAGTAGCTAAACGTGTGATTTGTTACTATTCTTATATACGTAGACACCATGTAAATAGTTGTTTCATGGATAGTTTTGTTGTTTTTATTTGCTGTTGATTGTTATTTTTTGTGTGCAAATGTAATTTCTATATACATTTGATGTGATATAATTGTTGCTAAATTTGACTAATACAAATAATCAAGAAAAAAATAATATGAAGTGGAGCAGCTAGATGTTGAAGGAATAATAATGCTTTTAATGTTTTTTATATATTTTAAGTATCTCAATCCGTAAATAAAACATTTAATAAAAATAAGAGACTGGATTACTGAAGATGTACACACACACACACACACACGCACACACACACACACACACACACACACACGCACGCATTCAGATTTAGAGGATTGCGAGTTCTCTCAGAGCATGTGTTTGCCTGTCTGAGAAAGCCTGAATCCCCAGTGAAAGCCAAAGTAAGCACAAGGAAGTCATACAGAGTCCACACAGAAGACACCTAGTCAAAAATCAAACCAGAGATCTATGCAATGTGAGAGAGAAAGGTTAAGTGATGCCACACTGTCCTACTCACTGAAGATTTTACATTTACCTTAAACATACTGTCTTATACTCTGTAGCACGGACTACCAAAGATATTGGACATTTCTGCATCACTAATCAAGAAAGGCTATTCATAAAGACTGATCAACAATAAACTTACTTGAGAATGAACACTGATGAGTCTTTCAAATATGTTCTTTATTCTTAATACATACAAAGGACTGTTCTAGGTCATCCATCTTGGTTTTGCAATGGAGCTAGTATCGGTCATTTGGCAGAAAGGAATTGGCAAAGTACTTTGAGGACTTCCTGGTAAACAATTTTACCTTGAAGAAATTATTGTGAAGAACAAGAATGATGAATCCCATTTCAGAACACTATAGAAGGTTGCAGATAAGCTAATGACATATGGATTTGAATGTAACAGACACAAATGTATGGTTTTCATAGGTTCATTAGAATTATTTCTCACACATACCAAATACATGCTAATAGGTGAAGTAGTTTCTAGGCTCATAGGTAAGTACTGGACAATCAGGCTACAGAAAGCTTAACCATAAAAAAAAAAAATATATATATATATATATATATATATATATATATATATATATATATATATATATATGTGTGTGTGTGTGTGTGTGTGTGTGTGTGTGTGTCTACCTGATAAGAGATAGAAGCCACAATGCTGAATCCGACAAAATCTAGATGAAATTGCC
This sequence comes from Protopterus annectens, assembly GCF_019279795.1. NCBI lineage: Eukaryota > Metazoa > Chordata > Ceratodontiformes > Protopteridae > Protopterus > Protopterus annectens. The sequence goes on from NC_056745.1 coordinate 109,535,206, forward strand.
GAAACCACACATAAACAAATGCCCAGAGCACTGACTAATAAACTATGGGTAAGTAACTACGTGTCTGGAACAACAAAACAACAAAAAAACAAAGCAAATTAAACTCACCAATATGGGGGGCTTTGCCCCTCACAACCCCACTAACTAAATATACCAAATCTGAAATTAGGGTCTATATCACATCAGCGAGCGCTAAAAATAGCAAACGCTGATATATCGAACTTCAAAGTCCGAAACCTGAAAAATGCAAAAGAATGGATCAGCAAATTTTTTTCCCAGGGAAAAAATTTGCTGACCAAAAAAAAAAAAAGAGTATACAGTCAAAATTAAGTGGGGGCATTGCCCCCCACACAACCCCAACTTATATATACCAACTCCGAGATCGAACCACAGGGAAGAAAACAGTAAAGCCCGGAGAATGGTTCGTTCCTTCGCTGTTTTCACCTTTCAGACTTTGAAGTTTGATATATCAGCATTCACTATTTTTAGCATTCGCTGATGTGATATAGACCCCCGAAATTACATTATTGTGGGGAAAAGGCAAAGTTCACCATGAAGGATAAGTTGTTACTTACCCACAGTTTGTTTGTCGGTATTCCAGGTGTTTGTTCATTTGAAGCCTTCTCAGGTAGACCCATATATATATATATATATATATATATATATATATATATATATATATATATATATATACATTCAAAGGTTTCATCTAATATCAAGAAGGGTGATATAAAATAAACTAGGGCAGAATCTCAGGCTGATTTTCCAGTTATCTGTGTTTTCCTTGAGGGTGGTAAGGGTGCTTGATATATAGTGAAAGTTTGTTTCAGATGTGAGGGATATGTTGGGATATGAATGCATTATGTGAATGTGTCTTATTTATCTACTGATGAAGGTTCGATTCTTTTAACCAAGAATTTGATATACTATTATTTCTGCAAAGGAATAGGGGGTCAAAAAGGTTTGGACCGTTCATGGCTCAAAAGACTATAGACAGATATCTACAGTTACGTCCATAGGAGAGTGAGCACTGAGAAAGGGCTGCCAGTCTATCCTGTTAACTAATATTTTTGAGGCCACAGATCTTTTTAGTTATGAATCTCTGAGATCTCTCAAGGTGAGTGATTTGTTTAGACAATCACATGCCAAAAGGTGTATTATATTCAGTAATGGGTCTGAAGAGATATGTGTAAAGGGGGAATTAAGACTTCTTTGGACCTAATTGAGATGTCCTTGGAAATTAGATGAGGCATGTTGAAGACTTTTCAAAATACTATGGAAACATCATGGTCAGATGATAAGGAATTATCAATAGGAGTGCCTAGTTCCCTTATAACAGTGTCTGTTTGAGGGTTGTGCCTCTACTATAGTCTGTAAAATTGTTTGTTTAGCAAAATGAACTATGCTGTACTTCTGTACTTTCAAACCAAGAGCTGTTGGACATGCTCCATTTAAAGAAATCCCAATACCTCCAAGCTACACACTCTAGGGACCTAAACCTTGTCACCACAATAAACAGAACATGCTGGAGGGATAGATTCCTGTCCCAGAGACTTCCCATACTCTGGAACAAACTACCTATCTATATCAAACAAAGCTCCTCATTTTCACTCTTCAAGAAAAATCTTGATGATTGGAAGGGAGATAGGAAATTCACCCCAGGGATCACTTCTGTGGCTCTGCTTGACAGGGGCACAGGAAAATGGGTGGCGAAAGCCAGGGTACCTTTTTGGCTAGGCTTATATAGGCCTTAGGGCCAATAGCCTAGTACCTGCCTATGAACCTATGTGAGACCATTTTCCTTGCACAAGATGTTAAGATGATCTAATCCATACCATAATAATTTTTGAAAATTGAATAACACTCAATTTACAGTCATCTGCAAATCTAATAACCATAGGCTAGATGTGCTGGCCTGATGGTCTAAGAAAAAGATAACAAAGCCCTGTGATTCTGCCAATAATTCTTGCATGGTAAGCAGTGTTAAAGGCCTTGGACAGGTTCAGATATGCTGAATGTATTGTATAACTTATCTTAATGGCTTTGATTGCTTTTTTAAAGAAATTTATGAGGTTGAAAAGTAGGACTTTCCTTTGCAAAGACGAATTGATGAGGGTCCAGAGTTAAAAGATTTTCATTTTCAAGATTAATTACATATGAAATAATACATTGCATGGATTACCATATGAGGCTAGTGAGAGTAATAGATCTATAGTTTGCAGAGTCCATTGACAGGCCAGCCTTGTGCAACTGAATTACAATGGCTGATCTCCATGCTTCAGTAATGTAACCAGATGAGAGACTGTCTGCTATGCACAAGTGTCTTTTTGTGTATATTTGTGTGTGTGTATGGGTGTCTGTGTACTGTGTGTGTGTGTGTGTGTGTGTGTGTGTGTGTGTGTGTGTGTGTGTGTGTGTGTGTGTGTGTGCGTGCATGCACGAGCACATGTTCGTGTATGTATATTTTTCAAAGACAGTATTTCCTAATTTCCATTTGCGATTAGTAAAGATGGATAAAGCATGTCAACAGACAAGACAGATCATGTACTTAAAGCTCCTAACCCTCTAAATATGCCACAGCTAAAACTATGCCTAAGGCTGGTAAACCAATGTGAGTGTTTACCCAACACCTTGACATTTGTATATCAACTGAATGCATTGCTTCAAAGTGTTGCCACATGGAATGGATGCACGTTTGCAAACAGGCATTGAACTCTACCAAGGAGATTATTGCATTAGATACATTGCTTAATCAATTTGACATTTCTCTACCTTTAAGTTTTATACATTATACTTTTTCTTACAGAGCTAGCATCATTAATGGGGATGCACTGCATCTTTAGAGTGATAACGTTTTACCTGTATTTGCATAGGAAGAGATATAGATGGGTATAAATGGTACTTCATCCATGGCCTGAAATGTAAACACTGCTCATAGGAGCACATCCCTAAGTTTTTTGCTATAAAGGAACAAAAGCAGGATGACAGTGATAATGCCAAAGTCATGATAGAAAATAGTAGTGGTGCCATCAACAATGGTCCTTAACAGAAGCAAGCAATTAGAAATAAAAAGGTCTTGCCCACCACTGTAAAAGAAGAGCTCAAAGATCATGGCTTATTCTGTCCTGCATTCGGTGCTAAGAAAGATCAAATTAATTTATGTCAACAGACTGTGTTCTATGGCTATAGTAAATAATTCTTGCCAAGCTATTAACTCTTGATAAGCACTAACCCTGAGGGAGCTTTGGCAACGGTGATGAAGAAATCCTTAACAATAGGATTTCTTGGTGGCTAGGTATAGACAAGTGAACTAAACCATTAGCAGAAGCCTTTAATGGATGCCAAATGGTGCATATTATAACAAAGGCAATATAAGATCAAGAATTCCAATTTGCAATTGAACCACAGTAAAAATAAAATGCTGAATATATCCCCATGTGATAGTATCTAGTTCAGACACATAAAAAAATCAATATTTTTAGACTCCCAAGACCTGACGCAATAATCCTTCTTGAAACATGGCTAAATAATTCACAATTACTTCTAAACCCTAAAACAAGTTACTGTAAAACACATCAGTACCAAAACAACAGTATTCAGTTCTGCCTCTAAAACACTATGATAGAGCAAGTAAACCACACAAAATCACTAGGTGTCATCATAGATGACCAGTTGAAATTTGACAAATATGTATCACACATGGTCAAAAACGTAGTGCTAACCTTGTTGGGCATTTTTGCATTCATAACATTACTCATGGTAGGTCAAAACACATGGCTTTAAATTTTAATGGATTATGAAAAACCAGTGCATTACCCCCAAAAATGTATTTATTTATTTCCAGTTTGATTACCGGGGAAGTCCACTGGGCCAAAATGACCCATTTTCAGTGGAGGCCTGGAAAGAAAAGCTTCAAGATGCATAATACAGTTAATATACAAGTGATACATAAGTATAAAAGATAAAATATATAAAATAAGTTACAAATTAACACATTTGGTGTCATGCTATTTAATAGAGTTCATTGAGAATGAAGTTGAGGGTTATATAATTTCATTTGAGGAACACTCTAATGTATGGAGTTTGACAACAATGTATGTATGAACATGAGTAGAAAGAGGACAGAATAAAGAAATAGTGAATACACTCTACTTACGCACATTTGAACAGGGATGCTATTTACAATATTTCCAAGGTTGAGTTGAGCCAGAGTGGCTATAGGTGTTGTTGAGAGCATAGAGAGCCCAGGAAATAGGGAAAGAACACACTGGGAGCAGAAGGTTTAGCTTGGATTATGTAAGGTGAAGGCAGGTACATTTTTGCTTAGAGGACAGGTGTTTGAAAAGCAGGCTTTTAAAGTTTTCATAGTTTGGTATAGATTTTAGAGTAGATGGAACGGAATTCCATTTTTTGCCAAGTGAGTAAGAGAGGAGAAGCTGGCCAACAGGATGTTTAGGTTTGTGGATAGCAATTAGATATTGATGTTCAGATCTTAGAGTTCTGTTGGGTATGTAGGGGGGGAGATTAGTCAGAGCAGGACATTTTGTTGGGTGAAATATGAGTCTATGAGCAGTGGTGAGTTGGAGGTAGTCTAGGTAGTTAGGGAGTTGAATTATAAGTGAGGAAGAATTCTGCAAGCATAGATGCTGTGAGATCCATCGTAGCTAAACCCTCCTTTTCTGAACATTCTGCTAAAAAGAATAGAACTTTTGATAATCGACTTAGAATGTCTATAAATTATACTAGAGATGTAGAATTGTATACAGAAATTATAAATAAGCATTGGGACATTCTGATGACTGATGATAACATCAAGGCTTTGGTTGGTACAAAACCTCAGTTTTTTTTTTAATAATATGAAATCTTTGAAGTCTAGGTTATGTCACAAATCCCAGAATGAATATTTAATCAATAATTCGGGCACTAAACCATGTGGGACATGCAATTATTGTAGTTATGTGTCCATAGCTTCTGAATTTAAACATCCAGATACAGGTGAAATTTATAAACTTACTACTAGTGCTGATTGTGGCACTATGCACATTGTATATCTTTCTGTCTGTACCCTATGTAATAAATATTATGTAGGTAAGACTGATCACAGTCTTAGAGACAGGATCAGAGAACATTTGTATAACATTAGGAGAATGAATGGTATTAATGCACTTGCCAAGCATGTTATGCAAACAGATATAAAATATGTTTTTATGTTCTCGGTACTAGCTAAAACTTTTGAGACAGTGAGAAGGGGTAATGTAAGATATAGAACTGAAGAGTTAGAAGCAGGCTGGATTATTAGACTAAGGGCAAATTGTGGCCATGGTCTAAATGACCATGTTCCTATTAAACCAACATTACAGAAAAGGTCTTTGAGGAAGTAATTATAATTATTTTAATGACATATATTTATATTTGTTTATTTTATACATATATATGAGCATGTAATATTGTTTAATGATTTATATAAAAAGTTTTTATGACCTTTTTTAATTGTATGTTCACTTAAATATTTGTAATTAGGTTATGTCACATGATCAATTTTCAGTATAAATAGTGGTTTTAATCAGCATGTATTATGCACCTGATGAAGCAATGTGTGAAAGCGCTTGTGTGAATAAAGCTGAGCTGACATCTACTTCTTGGATTTTGGATTCGTGTTTCCATAGATTTTGAAGTTTGGAGCCAAACCTTTGCTTTTTGGACTTTTACTTGACTTCTATATATTTTTTAGTAAAGGTTTAGCTGTTGAACTGGTAACGTTTTTTTACTTATCATGGCAGACATGTTTCTGGAGAGAGAGAGGTTATCCTCAAGATATGTTACTAAGTATAAGAGAGGAGATTTTAGAAGGAAGATCAATAAAATTTAAAGGCATTTTAGGAACAGGTTTGACTACTCAACTAAAAAAGGGAACTAAGGACTCAACAGGATATGAGAACAGCACTTATTACAAAGACGTTTAGTACTGCTTCCTTCCAGAGCAATCAGGCTTACCTAAGGAATTGTGTTTCTTCTTTTTCAGCCACTCCATATTGGGAACAAGTTGCTGATCCCCCCACATACCAGCCTGAATTAATTGCTTCTTTGGACAACACCTCAGAATACTTGGGAACCTTTCCAGGCTCCTTAGCTGCATATAAAATTGGACAGAAACCTCGCTTTTAAACAACGTATGTACAGGTTTAGTTTTAATTGCCATTAGGGTGGCAGTCCCTATTTAATTTGCTTGTAATGATTCACTTGGGGAACTAAGATATAACCACTGTTTCTAGTGAACAGTCCATGTCCCGGACTCTGCTGGAACTTGCACACTCACAGAAGGGCTGCTGAGAATATCTGTCTCCCCACCTACCCCTTCCTTCTTATCCCTGGACCTTTCTTTCTTTTTTAGTGTTTTTATTCCCTTTCTTTGCTCACTAGATAGCACTGTAACACTGGGTAAAGCAGCTTATCCACCTAACTCACATCAACTCTTGTCCCCGAGACTCCTTTACACTGTCCCACTCACAGTATTTGTATCTCATAGTAAAATACCACATTTCCCACTACTGCCTGCTCTGACCACTGACCTTAGGGCCTAGGTGACTGAACTCCCCTTGTACCACTCTCCTTATTTCTTTCTTTCTATAACCCCCAAGTTTTAGACTAGCTTACTTTCTTACAAAAAGAAAAAAAATGAAATTACTGATTGTTTCCAGTACCTTCCACTTACATTCAGCTGGGCCAACCTGCTCACTTCACCCTCGCTACACTCTGACTCACTCCAATCCAATACCCTACCCCCATTCCCACCCACCCCTGACATCATTTACTTTATTCCCTCACTCTGCAAACCACTCCCCCACAAACCCCACCCTCTAATTCCCTATCCTCCAATCACATTCCTCCTACATCTCCACCCTGCTCCACTCCCAACCACCATGTATAACACTACTTGTTAAGCCTCAACCTCACTTGCACACACTCAAACTCTTTCTACTCTTACTCTTTAACTGGATAGCTACCCTATACCTTCATCTCTTCCATACATACAGTCATTACCTCACCCATCCATATTTTCACCATGACATCCCTCAGCCTCCTTCTAACACTACTAACTACCTCCACTCTAACTATCTTATACAACCTCTCCTCTTATAACTTCCCCTCAAAACCAATTACCACTCACCTACCTCTACCAATCTCCCAGTCTTCACACAACTCCCTCATTCATTCATAACTATACCACCTTCCACTCTGTTAAAAACCTTCCCTCCATACATAAAAATAAGCACATTAAAGCAAACCTTCCCGAAGGGAAACCTAAATACTATCTACTTTATACCCCTAAGCCTCATCCAATTCCTACTCTGCTCTTCCTTCTACTCACAGATGACATAGACCCACTACCCTGGCCCAGGCCTGTCCTTCCCTTATGATGATACCTCTGTACAGTCCACCATTCCCCACTCATAAATCCCACTAAAACACATCTCTATATATTCCATGAACTTCAGAAGCATAATGAACAAAAGTACTGAATTCTATTCATGGAAATCTCTACACTCCCCAGACATTATAGCCCTTTGTGAAACTTGGCTAAAACCCCACATTCCAGACAAAGACATCCTCCCCCTGGCTACAACATTTTAAGTCTAGATCAAACCAAAAAAACAGGGGTGGTGTTGCTATCATGTTCTCTGACCACCTCACTCTAACCCGTCTAGTTATCACCGCTCCTCCAGACTCACCTGCAGAACATCTTGTTGCAAACTGTAAATTAAATAACCACATCTCATCTAACATAGCTGTAATCTACATTCCACCTGGCGACAATATCACAGTAATGGAAAGTGTCCTTTCCTCTCTCTGCTCTGACCTCCCCAATGAAACAATATTCATGGGAGATTCAACATTAACTGGTTAACTCTCTCCACTGAATCCACTTCCACATCTATTAATCTACATGGTTTCACCCAACTAATAACTACACCCACCTATACCTCTAAATCTACTAATCATTCAGCTCTTCTTGATTGGATTCTAGTATCACATCCTCAGAAATATCATGTCCCCGAAACCCTACCCAATACCCTTAGTGACCACTGCCCAATCATAGTCCTCTCTTTTACCTCACACATATGCAAACCTCATAAAATCAAAGCATGTCATAAATTAAAAATGTTTGACCCTAACAAATTAAACAGCCAACTCTCTCAGCTATCAACTGGTCATTCATCAGCCATTTACCCCCTGATGAAGTTATTATGGAATTTAATAACATATTTCTTAACATACTCAACTCCCTAGCCCCTATACACAATGTTAGAATAAAATCAATAGTATATCCTTGGCTAACACACTTCACCTACTCTGGAAGCTCTGGACTAAAACCAAACTCCCCCTCCACATACAACAGTATTGACATCTTTGCAACCTTACTAAGAAATATGTCACCAATGACAAGATAAATTATTACTCAAATCCTCCCGAAACACACCTACATAACCCTAAGAAAGTCTGGCATACTATTAACCAAATCATTCATCCAGGAAACCCCTCCTCTCCCTAACCTAGCCCCACAAATACTCCCCTCCAAACCACTACAAACATTATCTCCTACTTCATAGACTCCATTAGCAAACTAATCAACCATCCTTACTCCAACACTGATACTACCTAACCCACCAACCCTCTCATACCCTCTAACACCTCCTCAGATTTCTGCCTAAAAACTGTATCCATCAGCTACATTAAATCCCTGCTTCTTAAACTTAAACTTTGCTCTCTCTCAACAGATGGTCTCCCCCACTCTTTCTCCAGATAGCTGCCAACTTCATAGCCCTACCCATCTCTATTGTCATCAACCGATCCATTACTGTAGCCAAAGTCCCTGAAATCTGGAAATAATTCTGCACCCTATCCATCCATAAAGGAGGCAGCTCTACCAAGCTATCCAACTTTAGGCCCATTGCTATTCTATCACACCTTTATAATATCTTGGAAAAATGTGTACACACACAAATCCTACAATACCTCATCCAACAGAACCTAATTACCCCCATCCAACATGCATTTTTCCCTGGTCATAGTACCTCTACTGCTCTCATCTCCTTCATCAACACCATCTCACAAGCCAGAGACCAGAAGAAATTATTCTCTTGCCCCTTTCTTGACTTCTCAAACACATTCAACACTGTCTCTCATCCCCTCCTCCTAGATAAACTCTCTGAACTCAACATATCCACCTCTGCTATCTACTGGTTCTCCAATTATCTCAGCAATCATTTCCAATCTGTAAAATGGCTTTCTGCTATCTCCCCTGAACTCCCTATAAAGATGAGAGTACCCCAAGTTTCAGTTCTAGGGTGATTGCTATTTAATATTTTTACCAATTGATTATCAGCCTCCACTCCACAGTCATCACTGGTACAATATGCTGATGACTCAGCAGTCATCACCATAGCTGATATCCTCCCCAAGCTCCATACTACAACTCAGAACTACTTGTCTATTGACAACTGTCTCAACCAAAATGAGCTAATCTTAAAACCAAAGAAGATTAAACTCTTACTCTTTGTCCCAAAAACAATGAACCATCTGAAGTCTTCCTTCTCTATCACTTCCCACAATAACACACTCATCACAGTGGAAAACTGTACCAAACTACTCGGGGTCATTATTGATGACCAGCTGAAATTTGACCAGCATGTACTGAGTAACATTAAGAAAACCCACCAAAAGCTTGGTCTCCTTTACAGGAACAAAAACATTCTTTCCAGTAAAGTCAAGACAACCCTATTACATGCCTACCTATTACCAATCCTTCTCTATGGGTCTCAAAACCTCACCAACTTACAAACCTCACTTCTTTCTAAACTAGAGTCCACTTACAACAAGGTAGCCAAATTTGCTGCTGAATTACCATACTCCTCTCATCACTGCTTAGCACTCAGAAAACTTAACTGGTTAGAACTGTCCCAAAACCTTCTCTCCCAGCTTCAGATATTTCACGCTATACTGTACCAGCCCACTTTCTGCTCCAGCATTACCTCTATTAGCTCCTCCTACACTCCATCAAGAACACTTTGTAGCTCAGAACAACATCTCCTTTCCATATACAAACTAAAGGTCAACATTGGTAAAAACCTTTACAGCTATGAGAACTGGAATAAACTTCCACTAGACATTTGAAATATTAGACTCAAACACCAATTCAGAAATACAGTAAAAAATCACTTAAGCAAAAAAGACAATGTCAGTGTTATCATCTCGCAGACTGACCCTACTAATCTCTGCCAACCAGCCTCCCTCCTTTCTCCCATGCCTGTGTGACCCAACTACCTCTCTAATCTGCTATATGTTATCTTCATTACTCCTACATTCCTATTTTCTTATACCTACATTTTTACTATAGTTGCTAAAAGAATCTTTTGTGCCTAACTAGTTCTTTCCCACTGCTATTACTCAGCTGTACTGATGACTAAGAATATACATTTTTAATTGTCTACCTTTTACTCTCCACTGTAACTACTGTACTTTGCTTTGACTACAATGTAAATTGTTTTTGCTTACCTTTTACTCTGCACTGTAACTACTGTACTTTGCTTTGACTACAATGTAAATTGTTTTTGCTTACCTTTTACTCTCCACTGTAACTACGGTACTTTGCTTTGACTACAATGTAAATTGTTTTTGCTTACCTTTTACTCTGCACTGTAACTACTGTACTTTGCTTTGACTACAATGTAAATTGTTTTTGCTTACCTTTTACTCTGCACTGTACCTACTGTACTTTGCTTATTTGTAGAGTCTAATTGCTACTCATGTTAAACCCAGCATTTTTGTTCATGACTGTTGGGAACTTTTGTTTAATTCGCTATGTATAATGTTAAGTTAGTTTTATGTTTTAAGTGACTATGTAATTGTGGAGCTTTTCTCCCCAGGTCTACACTGAAAAAGGGCTCTGACCCAGCTGGAGCAACCCAGTCAACAAATGTCAAACAAACAAACAAATACATAAATAAACAAATATTAAATACAATAGGGGCTGCCACATGATAATGGCAATAATTTCTAAACATTGTAATATTATTTCGTTTGATAATGTCTTGTGCAAAAAAACTTGAGAACAGACCTCATTTTACCTTTCTAGGAATTTAAATATTAAAGAAAAATTTGAGAGAGAGACACAGTTTTGCATTAATAAAAATTTATAGTCACTAAGAAATGTAGCACCTGTGGACAACACAAATATATTTATGAAAGAAAAGAAGTATATTTAAAAAATATAGATTATAATTTTAAATCCACATCCAGATATGACTATAACAGTAAAGGTGTGGTATACTTGGATTCCTTTGATTTTTGTCTCTCTTTTTATGTTGGTAAAACAGAACTTAAGATTAAAGAACAAATACAAGAACATCATTACAACATTAATGGAAAAGAGAAAAAACAGTGTTTTTTGTATGCACAAGAGAGTTTGCAATAATAAAAACTGTTTTACTTTATACTTGAACAAGTGACCCTGAATCCCAGGGGAGGACCCTGGGAATATATTTTGGAACATGAATTACTGTGGTAGTTAAGATTAAATGCTGGTGAATATCCTGGTTTAAATGAGACAGTTTCCATAAATAGTACATTAAAATTTTCAGCTGCCAAGTTATGAATAAGAGGATTTTGTAGTTTACAGCTGATGAATGCATTTATTTATTTTAAATAACTGTCTTATTATTACTGTTTTTTAATAATTTTTAAATATCTTAACCCTGATACACTTTTTAAATGCTTAATATTTTAATTGTCTAATTAATGTTTGATTGTATGTGTTATGTGATTGGATATTTTATGTCACATGGTTGTATTGAATCTTCATAAAAATGTGGAGTAGGTAAATGTAAACTAGTTCTGATGAAGTCCAACGGACGAAAGCACTCAACTGTTCTGTAATAAAACTTTACATTTTTCATTGTATAGTGGTGTTTGACTGGTGAAGTAGCTTTATTTTTGGTTAGTAGTCAATGGTTTTGGCTGTGTTTCTGCCTCGGCTAATACTTGGATTGACACAACCTACAGGTACTGATGGCATGGACGTGCAGCATCAGCACTGATTTATGGATATTGATACTGCATTTACAGCTCTGCTGAGGCAGTGAAACACTTAGTGTAGCATAAGTTGAGAGTTTGTGGTAGTAACTGCAGTAAACTGCTTGCTGCTTGCTAACAGCTTTCTACAGATGGAGTGGAGATCAAATGTTCCTTCTCTTTCTGCATCAGTGCTTCTGGCTACCCCAGTGCCCCCCCCCCCCCATCCATTACTGGGTCTATCAGGTTCTCCTATTGCCCCTAGATTATCTTTATTTAAAGGCTGTGGCCTGTGCAGAACATAATGGCATTCTGGGAAGTTATGCCATTGATTGCTTCTACCAGGGGATTTTTTCCATTAATGACCTCCCCCTTGGTATTTTCCCTCCGCTGTCTCACCTGTTGTATGTAAGGACTTCTCTCCATGGGCCATGCTTCCCTACAGGGAACACCCAAGTATACCCTACCTTCCCTCCCAATGCCTCAAATGCCTGAGCAACTAATCAAACCTAGATCACCTGGACGATAGCTAGGACTTTATCCTCTTTTTCTCTTCATATATTCAAATATTGATTTATTTATTTATATTTGTGATCAGCACAGGGCAGCAGATCTCTGCAGATCTGTTTAAATCAAAGTATTAACTGTATTATTCCCACAGAAATAATGCCTGTGCAGAACATAATGGCATTCTGGGAAGTTATGCCATTGATTGCTTCTACCAGGGGATTTTTTTCATTAATGACCTCCCCCTTGGTATTTTCCCTCCGCTGTCTCACCTGTTGTATGTAAGGACTTCTCTCCATGGGCCATGCTTCCCTACAGGGAACACCCAAGTATACCCTACCTTCCCTCCCAATGCCTCAAATGCCTGAGCAACTAATCAAACCTAGATCACCTGGACGATAGCTAGGACTTTATCCTCTTTTTCTCTTCATATATTCAAATATTGATTTATTTATTTATATTTGTGATCAGCACAGGGCAGCAGATCTCTGCAGATCTGTTTAAATCAAAGTATTAACTGTATTATTCTCACAGAAAATAACATTCAAGAAATTAATAATTCTCAACGACATGGGCTAAACTGATCAATACTAGACATCCAGATGTGTTCTGATTTCTGATGCATGGGAAGAGAGGCTTATTACCTCCAAAAATTCTGATATTGCTCAGTACAGCCCACCCTATTGAGTGTTATTGCGCTAAGAAAATTGGATAGCTGTTGAGATATTGCTGTTTACTATAATACATCATATAGTTATTACTTCAAGGGAAACTGCATTATAAATTAAACATTTAAATTAATAGTTGCCTTCTTGTAGTTTGTGCAGCATCTGCATGCTTAAGAAATTGTTTTTGCTTACCTTTTACTCTGCACTGTACCTACTGTACTTTGCTTTGACTACAATGTAAATTGTTTTGCTTACCTTTTACTCTGCACTGTACCTACTGTACTTTGCTTTGACTACAATGTAAATTGTTTTGCTTACCTTTTACTCTGCACTGTACCTACTGTACTTTCCTTTGACTACAATGTAAATTGTTTTTGCTTACCTATTACTCTGCACTGTACCTACTGTACTTTGCTTTGACTACAATGTAAATTGTTTTTGCTTACCTTTTACTCTGCACTGTACCTACTGTACTTTGCTTTGACTACAATGTAAATTGTTTTTGCTTACCTTTTACTCTGCACTGTACCTAATGTACTTTGATTTGACTACAATGTAAATTGTTTTTGCTTACCTTTTACTCTGCACTGTACCTAATGTACTTTGCTTTGACTACAATGTAAATTGTTTTTGCTTACCTTTTACTCTGCACTGTACCTAATGTACTTTGCTTTGACTACAATGTAAATTGTTTTTGCTTACCTTTTACTCTGCACTGTACCTACTGTACTTTGCTTTGACTACAATGTAAATTGTTTTTGCTTACCTTTTACTCTGCACTGTACCTACTGTACTTTCCTTTGACTACAATGTAAATTGTTTTTGCTTACCTTTTACTCTGCACTGTACCTACTGTACTTTGCTTTGACTACAATGTAAATTGTTTTTGCTTACCTTTTACTCTGCACTGTACCTACTGTACTTTGATTTGACTACAATGTAAATTGTTTTTGCTTACCTTTTACTCTGCACTGTACCTAATGTACTTTGCTTTGACTACAATGTAAATTGTTTTTGCTTACCTTTTACTCTGCACTGTACCTTCTGTACTTTGCTTTGACTACAATGTAAATTGTTTTTGCTTACCCTTTACTCTGCACTGTACCTACTGTACTTTGCTTTGACTACAATGTAAATTGTTTTTGCTTACCTTTTACTCTGCACTGTACCTACTGTACTTTGCTTTGACTACAATGTAAATTGTTTTGCTTACCTTTACTCTGCACTGTACCTACTGTACTTTGCTTTGACTACAATGTAAATTGTTTTGCTTACCTTTTACTCTGCACTGTACCTACTGTACTTTCCTTTGACTACAATGTAAATTGTTTTTGCTTATCTTTTACTCTGCACTGTACCTACTGTACTTTGCTTTGACTACAATGTAAATTGTTTTTGCTTACCTTTTACTCTGCACTGTACCTACTGTACTTTGCTTTGACTACAATGTAAATTGTTTTTGCTTACCTTTTACTCTGCACTGTACCTACTGTACTTTGCTTTGACTACAATGTAAATTGTTTTGCTTACCTTTTACTCTGCACTGTATCTACTGTACTTTGCTTTGACTACAATGTAAATTGTTTTTGCTTACCTTTTACTCTGCACTGTACCTAATGTACTTTGCTTATTTGTAGAGTCTAATTGCTACTCATGTTAAACCCAGCATTTTTGTTCATCACTGTTGGGAACTTTCGTTTAATTAGCTATGTCGAATGTTAAGTTAGTTTTATGTTTTAAGTGACTGTGTAATTGTGGAGCTTTTCTCCCCAGGTCTACACTGAAAAAGGGCTCTGACCCAGCTGGACCAACCCAGTCAACAAATGTCAAACAAACAAGCAAATAAATAAATAAACAAATATTAAATACAATAGGGGCTGCCACATGATAATGGCAATAATTTCTAAACATTGGAATATTATTTCGTTTGATAATGTCTTGTGCAAAAAAACTTGACAACAGACCTCATTTTACCTTTCTAGGAATTTAAATATTAAAGAAAAATTTGAGAGAGAGACACAGTTTTGCATTAATAAAAATTTATAGTCACTAGGAAATGTAGCACCTGTGGACAACACAAATATATTTATGAAAGAAAAGAAGTATATTTAAAAAGTATAGATTATAATTTTAAATCCACATCCAGATATGACTATAACAGTAAAGGTGGTATACTTGGATTCCTTTGATTTTTGTCTCTTTTTTATGTTGGTAAAACAGAACTAAAACATAAACAACTAGCTAAGATGATAAGTACTTTGTATACTGTGATAAAGAAATATGTATCCTGTCTAACTCTATGTCATTATACTGCCTACCGTCCTTGCTAATATGTTATTAATGTTACATTCGTAGTAATCTCAGAAATAGTAATGGCAGTCTTGTACTTGTATGTAAATAGCCTATGTTTTTGTTAAGTTCTTTCAGCTCATTTACTGTACCTAATTATCAATGTAACTCTGTTGGAGTTTCTCCCCCTCCTGAAAAAGGACATGTATCCAGTCGGACCATCCCGGTTAACAAATGTAAAATAAAATAAAATAAATATAAATAAGATTAAAAAACAAATACAAGAACATCATTACAACATTAATGGAAAAGAGTAAAAACGGTGTTCTTTGTATGCACAAGAGAGTTTGCAATAATAAAAACTGTTTTACTTTATAC
Organism: Protopterus annectens; assembly: GCF_019279795.1. Classification (NCBI taxonomy): domain Eukaryota; kingdom Metazoa; phylum Chordata; order Ceratodontiformes; family Protopteridae; genus Protopterus; species Protopterus annectens. The sequence continues at coordinate 109,551,117 of NC_056745.1, forward strand.
TTGAACAAGTGACCCTGAATCCCAGGGGAGGACCCTGGGAATATATTTTGGAACATGAATTACTGTGGTAGTTAAGATTAAATGCTGGTAAATATCCTGGTTTAAATGATACAGTTTCCATAAATAGTACATTAAAATTTTCAGCTGCCAAGTTATGAATAAGAGGATTTTGTAGTTTACAGCTGATGAATGCATTTATTTATTTTAAATAACTGTCTTATTATTACTGTTTTTTAATAATTTTTAAATATATTAGCCCTGATACACTTTTTAAATGCTTAATATTTTAATTGTCTAATTAATATTTGATTGTATGTGTTATGTGATTGGATGTTTTATGTCACATGGCTGTATTGAATCTTCATAAAAATGTGGAGTAGGTAAATGTAAACTAGTTCTGATGAAGTCCAACGGACGAAAGCACTCAACTGTTCTGTAATAAAACTTTACATTTTTCATTGTATAGTGGTGTTTGACTGGTAAAGTAGCTTTATTTTTGGTTAGTAGTCAATGGTTTTGGCTGTGTTTCTGCCTCGGCTAATACTTGGATTGACACAACCTACAGGTGCTGATGGCATGGACGTGCAGCATCAGCACTGATTTATGGATATTGATACTGCATTTACAGCTCTGCTGAGGCAGTGAAACACTTAGTGTAGCATAAGTTGAGAGTTTGTGGTAGTAACTGCAGTAAACTGCTTGCTGCTTGCTAACAGCTTTCTACAGATGGAGTGGAGATCAAATGTTCCTTCTCTTTCTGCATCAGTGCTTCTGGCTACCCCAGTGCCCCCCCCCCCCCATCCATTACTGGGTCTATCAGGTTCTCCTATTGCCCCTAGATTATCTTTATTTAAAGGCTGTGGCCTGTGCAGAACATAATGGCATTCTGGGAAGTTATGCCATTGATTGCTTCTACCAGGGAGAACATAATGGCATTCTGGGAAGTTATGCCATTGATTGCTTCTACCAGGGGATTTTTTTCATTAATGACCTCCCCTTTGGTATTTTCCTTCCGCTGTCTCACCTGTTGTATGTAAGGACTTCTCTCCATGGGCCATGCTTCCCTACAGGGAACACCCAAGTGCACCCTACCTTCCCTCCCAATGCCTCAAATGCCTGAGCAACTAATCAAACCTAGATCACCTGGACGATAGCTAGGACTTTATCCTCTTTTTCTCTTCATATATTCAAATATTGATTTATTTATTTATATTTGTGATCAGCACAGGGCAACAGATCTCTGCAGATCTGTTTAAATCAAAGTATTAACTGTATTATTCTCACAGAAAATAACATTCAAGAAATTAATCATTCTCAACGACATGGGCTAAACTGGGCAATACTAGACATCCAGATGTGTTCTGATTTCTGATGCATGGGAAGAGAGGCTTATTACCTCCAAAAATTCTGATATTGCTCAGTACAGCCCACCCTATTGAGTGTTATTGCGCTAAGAAAATTGGATAGCTGTTGAGATATTGCTGTTTACTATAATACATCATATAGTTATTACTTCAAGGGAAACTGCATTATAAATTAAACATTTAAATTAATAGTTGCCTTCTTGTAGTTTGTGCAGCATCTGCATGCTTAAGAAATTATTTCTGCCTGTTTTATCTTCACCAACATTCTCCATTAAGGAAGATTTAAGCTGTCCTTAGACACAATCTTACTTGCAAAGCTCATTTACTTAAGGTGCTTCCTGGGAATTTATCTATAATTGCTTTAATGGAAAAGTTCACAGTGGATGTCATCAATGCTTACAGAGTCTGTTTAAATGAAACAATGCTGCTACAGCAAAGGAATTATTTTACATCAAAATTATATTAAGTATATTAGGTATATCAATTTATTTGTATAAGAGGCAGCATACAGTATACCATATGCACTTAAAACAACAGCATATAGGTCCAGAATGACAACATTAACCCAAAGAGAATATCTTACTGCTGATTTTTATGCAACAAACTCAGTGTTCAAGTGCCACTGCCACCCTCAGGAGAAATCTAGAACAACTTTAAATAAATTCTTCTGTGTCCTTTCATGTGAAATAACATGTAGGGATGCCATCCTTTTCTTATTTACCTACATATTAGTTTCTTGTCCCATGATTTTTTTAATGCTGTCAATTACTAACGAAAAAAGAAGAAACAAAGCTTGAATCTAATACAGCATTTCATGATTCTGAGCTAATGATGAAATGATAATGATTTACTAGTGCATGTACTTTGTGTTGGTGAAAACATTTGGCCTGACACAGGATGGTAATTAGCAGAGGCTACTTTTGTGAACAAACCTGTACAGTCATTATTACTTCACCCTGTGAGTACACGAGTCTTAAATGATGGCCTCATTATCCTCCCAACCTATCTTAAAATGAATTAATCCAGTAAAAAGCAGACACAGTCACGACCACAGTATCCAGTACTAAAAGATTTTACTACAAGTGCACAGAACACAAGCGCTTTCACTATAATAGCTTCATCAGGTGTTAAAATGCACAGTAAAACACAACTCCTAAAAAGCACTAAGGTAACAGTCACATGATACAGTCCAATCATTATTTAAAAGCATATTACATACAAAATACCAGCACATGATTTAATAGCACATAAAAACATAAATAAAACATAAATACATTAGTGAAAGCTGCACTATCTCCTCAAGGGTCTATTTTTAAGTCGGGGTCTCAGTGGTACAAGTTCATTAAGACCATGTCCCAAGTCCCCCTTCAGCCTAACAAGCCATGTAGACTCTAAGTCCTCAGTCTTATTAGCTATATCACCTAACCAGAAACTCTATAATATTCTACCAGTGACCAAGAACTTGAACACATGGGTGTCATCTGTGTTCATAACATGTCTAGCTGGTGTATTAACCGTATTGTGTTTATTTATATTGTAAACATGTTCTCTTATATGTTCTTTAAATGTTCTGTTGGTCTTCCCTATATAGAATCCCATACATGCTACACAATAAGCAAGATAAACCACGTTTAGTAAAGCATGTGGCATGTACTTTAAAAGTATACATTTTCCTCTGGTCAGGATGATAAAATTCAGCACTGGTGTCAATATAAGAACAAAAATTGCACCGTCCACATGGCCTGGTGCCATATTCACAGTCTTTAGCAGGGGTTCCCTTGGCATAACATAGCTTCCTTTTTAAGGACTTGCTATTCCTAAACTGAAACCTAGGTTACTCATCTATAAGTTTTTCTACATCAGGATCAGTAACTATAACTTTCCAATGATTCCTAATGATGTCTCCATACTGAGAGACATCAGTAGTATAGCTCAAAGGAACCCTAAGTTTCATGCCACCATCTTGTGTATTTCTCACCTTACCAACTTTCCCTCTCCCATTTGAAAAGTAGGGTTTTTCATAACTATGCCTCATTCCCACTACATGATTGAAATTCATAAGGATGTGTTGCTCATTATACCCTCTATCTCTGAGATTATCCACAGCAGCAGTAACTGTGTCTGACAATACTGCTCCTTCACATTTAACCTAGACGATCTATATATTTGATTGCCTATAACATTCCTAAAAACGTAAGGAGGATGTAAACTGTCCCTGTGAAGCAAATGATTCACATGACATTCTTTCCTATGGAGCTTAGTAAAAAGTTCTCCCTCATTGTCCCTTACAACCAACACATCCAAGAACTCAATCTCATAAAATGCAGATTTGAAGGTGAACTTTAAAAATTTAGTACTCATGTTAACAAACTCATGAAATTCCAAAAATGTATTGAGGTCACCCTTCCACAAAATAAAAACGTCATCTACAAACCTTCTGAAGAATAAAATATGACTACTATATGGTCCATTTAATACATATTCAGTCTCCCAAATATCCATAACTGCATTGACGTAGTTATTGACACAGGACCGTGTTGGTACTGGCTCTGACTTTGTGAGCTCTTTTGGGCAATATGACCTCCATTTTCCATTGCTCAAGTCATTTGCTACACATGGACAGTTTACATCCTCCTTACGTTTTTAGGAATGTTATAGGCAATCAAATATATAGATCGTCTAGGTTAAATGTGAAGGAGCAGGATTGTCAGACACAGGTAAATGCTGCCATGGATAATCTCAGAGATAGAGGGTAGAATGAGCAACACATCCTTATGAATGTCAATGATGTAGTAGGAATGAGGCATAGTCAGGCCAAACCCTACTTTTCAAATAGGAGAGGGAAAGTTGGTAAGGTGAGAAATAGACAATATAGTGGCATGAAACTTAGGGCTCCTTTGAGCTATACTACTGATGTCTCTCAGTATGTAGACATCATTAGGAAGCATTGGAAAGTTCTAGTTACTGATCCTGATGTAGGAAAACTTATAGATGATGAACCTAGGTTTCAGTTTAGGAATAGCAAGTCCTTAAAAAAGATACTATGTTATCCCAAGGGAACCCCTGCTGAAGACTGTGAATATGGCACCAGGCCATGTGGACAGTACAATTTTTGTTCTTATATTGACACCAGTGCTGAATTTTATCATCCTGCCCAAAGGAAAATGTATACTTTTAAAGTACATGCCACATGTTTTACTAAACATGTAGTTTATCTTGCTTATTGTGTAAAATGTATGGAATTCTATATAGGGAAGACCAACAGAATGTTTAAAGAACATATAAGAGAACATGTTTACAATATAAATAAACACAATATGGTTAATGCACTAGCTAGACATGTTATGAACACAGATGACACCTATGTGTTCAAGTTCTTGGTCACTGGTAGAATATTAGAGAGTTCCAGGTTAGGTGATATAGCTAATAAGACTGAAGACTTAGAGTCTACATGGATTGTTAGGCTGAAGGGGGACTTGGGACATGGTCTTAATGAATCTGTACCCCTGAGATCCCGACTTAAAAATAGACCCTTGAGGAGATAGTACAGCTTTCACTAATGTATTTATGTTTTATTTATGTTTTTATGTGCTATTAAATCATGTGCTGGTATTTTGTATGTAATATGCTTTGAAATAGTGGTTGGAATGTATCATGTGACTGTTATCTTAGTGCTTTATAGGAGTTGTGTTTTAGTGTGCATTTTAACACCTGATGAACTTATTATAGTGAAAGTGATTGTGTTCTGTGCACTTGTAGTAAAATCGTTTAGTACTGGATACTGCGGTCACGACTGTGTCTGTTTTTTACTGGATTTATTCATTTATGTCTTTCTTCGACACTGCATTTGAGTCTGCTTCAGTGGTATTTTTTTTAACTATCTTAAAATAGTTAATCTTGCTTTTTTGGGACACATATACATGCTATGTGCTTGACTTATATTTCCAGAGGTCTGAATTATGTTACAGTTGCTGGATGAGTCAGAGCAGCTGAAGTTACAAAGGCTCTTATAGGCTTTGATTTAGGGAGTAAAATTCAAATGGTGGCAGAGTAAATTGTTAGTTACTATTGGGACATGGGTGTAATGCCATATGTAGGTGCTCTTCTTTTTACATGGACTCTATCTGTGTATTAATTTACCTTACTAGAATGATGGCAGACCAATTGGATTTGCTGTTTTTTTCTCCAAATGATGCATTTATACTTGCATATATGTATTAAACTTTTTTTATTATAACATACTAAGTATGACAATAAGAAGAGCAGAATGTTGTATACATGCCCTCATGGTTGGGGGCTGATAGCCTGTACTGTTCATTATATAAAGATTGAATTACCTCTCAGAGTGACTCCCTGCATTTCTTACTCTGCTAAGAGAGTAAATCCTCATGAGCTCAGATACAGGTCTCTGCTACATACCCCCTTGCCTGCAAAGTTAAATCATGTTATCTTTTGCATTGTAATATTTCCTTTCTTGAATTGTCCTAACCATTGACTAAAGAACATCTGTCAGTACTCCTGCACATGATATGTTATGTGTCTTCAGGGATGCTTCTATGTACTTTTTGCTTTTGAAGAACACTCAGCAGATTTTCCACTTTCCCCAGCATAAGCTAGGAATTGCACTTGACACAGTGCTTTTACTCAGTACTTAACTATAAAATAAGCTAATAAATGAATAACAAGTTGCACGGTTCTGTGTTATTCCATATAAACTCAGAATATCTTATTCATAACTGTCTGTCGTACTTCCATTTCATGTATTATTTATTGCTACCATGCATTATAGTGTTTATTTCACATTACCAAGGTTCCACTAAAATATACTGAACTGCAAACCTATAAGCTAAAGAACTTAAATTATATCACAGTAGAAATAGGTGATACATTTTTTAAGAACACAGTGTCTTAGATCTGGTTGTTTGTATATGGGTCATTAGTTATTAGGGTAATATGCTAAATCTGCAAGTTGTGAAATGGAATACATGATTGTGCTTCTCTTGTGTGTAACTAGGAGGTCTCATGCATGTATAAATCATCAGCAATGATGTTATTTATTTTTCAATTAATTAGTTAGTTAGTTAGTTGTATTTTGTCAATGGTGTCAGGTGGGGTAGGGGAAATCCATTTTAAGATGGGGCAACCTGAATTATAAACAGAAAAGTAGCTTAAATAATTCATAAATCATATACAGGTGTTATTGTATAACATAGATAGCAAGATACTGTAATACGGCATAGAAGTTCAAAATTAAGGGAAACAATGTTATAGGATAAGTCGACAGCAAATGCACTTCATGAAGAAACAGTCATTAAGAACATATGTAAGACTGGTTTATACCAGACACACTTAATACCATACAAGTAAAATTGTGGGTGAGTACAATATAGTATCAAAGGAAAAATATATTCATAGCTACTATGTAAATGATTTCCTCAAGGTTCTCCTCAATTTCTTACAATCCTCTCTGTGCTGCAGTAAATCTTTAAAAATTGGACTATGGTCTGCTGTGATGGGATTTTACAACTCCCACCATTGATGGCAAATTTAGCATAATTTTACTCAAAATTTTACATGTAATAATGAGGGATACTAATGCAGATTTGGAATATCATATTTTTTTCTGTCACGTTTTAGTTAATAAGCTTCTGAAAACATAATCCAGCCTGGGTTTGTGTTGCATGAAATGTGCTTAATTGAACAACATATTGAATGAGTGGATATAGAAAGAAGGTTCTGGCATCTTTATCATTTTCATCTCCTACGCTGACGTATAAAAAATATTAGCTATTTCATCTAAGGAGTATTTGAACTCTCTGTAGTCAAAATCTGAGTGCACAGAATGTGATACAGGTTTTCTATGTGTTTTTTTTTTTATTTGTATATCAGTATAAGAGGCAGATTTCTGTCAGTCTGTGCTCTCCTTCACGGCTCACTTGTCATCCAGTAAGTAATTCAAGTCTCCTATACAACCAGCAGGGAACTGTCGCAATCCATTTTATTGCTTCACAGGGGTTCCATTGTTCACACCTTAAGGGAGGGATGATATGTCACTACATCCATTGTCCACAAATGACTGGTTACGGTGACTCTCTTACACAGTAACAGACTGAAAATGCAGTTCATTTTAGCTATTTTTGCATTAGTTACCTAAGATGAAATCAGATTTCTCCTTACAACAACAGCTAAAGAAATCATTGAAAGAAAGAAAAAAACTCAAAATAGTTCCAGCCTCCATAATACGGAGTCATAAATATTCAGTATTGTGACTGAAATCCAGCAAAACACATCTCAGAACTCCAGAACTCTATGACATTATTAGATTGATATTAAGAATAATCAATATAGTACTGCTATAAAGATATCTCTAATCTTAGCACAGAAACAGAAATGTAGAGGATAAGCCTGTCAGAAATCGAATGGTGCCTGAATATTTCAACATGCCTGTTGAGACATACAGAACTGAAAACACTGGCATGTCCTCACGTTCAGTAATTACAACATGGCAGGACCACTAATTACTGCTGTCTCAGGAAGGTATTAAGTACCAAAGTGATTTGCTTTTTTGCAGACTTTGGTAGCCATGGTGAACTTCAAAAGCTTCGTGATAACTTTAATGAGATTAGTAAGTGAATATAATGCAATTGCATGAGGGACTATGGTTGTAAATGCATATAGGTTTCAGTGCAGTCCAATTAAGTCCTAATCCTGAGTGGTTACTTAAAGCTACCTTCCTATATTTCTCGGTAAATTAAGAGGACCCATGTTAATCAAATGCACAATATGACAACTTTTGAGTCAACTCAGGCTTGCCTTACAGGCTGTTAAAATGTCCAACTCTATCTCACCATCATAGCATATTTCTCTGTTGTCATTGCTGCCTGTTACTATTCTGTATATCTTTTTAACAACTTTGTATCAAAAGGTCCCAGGGTGTGTGTGTGTGTGTGTGTGTGTGTGTGTGTGTGTGTGTGTGTGTGTGTGTGTGTGTGTGTGTGTGAACTGATTCTATTGCTCACGTGTGTGTTTTTTTTTCTATCATAGAATCTGCAATAAAATGAATGAAATTAGAAATAATTTCCTGGTCCTTTTACATTTTCAGTAATGCATTCTTCTATTTTAATGCATGTTTTATTTTTCAAAGTTTATGAAGATTTGAGATACTTCTAAATATATAAGAAGTATAATTCCATCAACATTTAGCAGGCTATCTTCATAATTCTTAGTGCTTCGGATTTCTGTGTTTCTTAAAGAACAATTTTTATTTCAAATGGACCTTCTCTGATGGTAAACTGGCATTGCAGAACGTTCAAGCAAATATGAAATATACAACACCAGCTCTGTAAGAAAAGTAAGGACATCGCTTAGAATAACCAGGATTTGAACTGGAAAAGACTATTATTCCTTTGCAGTCCCAGTTATGTGAGCCACATCCCTAGAATACAGATTCTTCCACCATTGCTTACAAAGAATGAAATGAGTGCAGGACCTTTCTGATCTGTCTGACTGCTACTATATTTCTAATGCCCCTATGATTCAGGTGGCAGTTTGCTGCTATAAGGACTCAAGATGCACAATTAACACCGCTGGCAAAAGAACAGCAGAAAATGAAAACATTGAATTTACAAGTCAAGCTGCCTAAACAAATAGTTTCTAGGTAATATAGCAATGGAGTGACCTATTGGTTCATCAATGAGACCCTGGTGGTCAACTCTGTGTGGTCTGAACTCACAGAGTTCAGCTCCTCAAACTAGATCACACCATTTATCAATTGGTTATATCCCTTGCATTTTCTCTGCCAAAGTCCATGGTCACACAAAGTTTTTGCTGATCCTCATTTAGAGGCTCCACTGGCAGTGGTTTCCTATGGGGAGGGGAGGAGGTTGCAATACAGGGAGTTGAACCCCATCACAATAGCCATATCTACTTTGTACTTGATGAGATATTCAGAAGCTGGACTACTTACTAGATAAATCAGGCCATAAACGTTCTACGTGAAACATTATGTTTTCATCTAAGCAACAGCTTTTGCATGCCTGAACACGCAATGTTATTACCTCATTCTATCTACAAGGAATCAGTGCTATTTGCTGCTAACTTCCCCCATAGGAACAGTGGTGCATCCTAAGTCTTGCTGCTAACGTCCACCCATAGAAACAGTGGTGCATCCTAAGCCAGTTTTCTGAGCATCATCTGTAATGTCATACTTGAAATAAATGTCCATAACTTCTGAAATATAACAACTACACAAACGTGTAAATATGCAAGCTCTTCGACAGAGACAGATCTCTATAATGATGTAAGTGTTGGCACTGCAACACAAATGTGTGATTTTTATATTTGTTAATTAACACGTGATGCATATTTTTTGAATATTTAGTAACATGAGAGACAGTTTCTCAATATATACCTACTATCTTTTCCTGATTTGTTTCAAAATAAGTCCTCAACCTGCACTGTACTGTATTCTTTGATATTCACAAATATACAAAAAATACCATATATTTTGTAATCCATCAACTAAAAAAACTTTTATATCTCAGTACCTGTAACAGACAGAGGTCATATTTCAGTAGATAGTTTGTGTGAGTGATGTTCGCTTACAAATCAGTCATCATCTGTACTATATCCAGTTTCTTACTGTATAAAACTACACAGGGCGTATCACTTCTGTGTGGGTTGGAATCCCACACCTCTTAGACAAAGCAGACTTTACTTCCAGACTTCTAATGATGTTGGTAAAATTCAAAATAAAAACCTCTGAGGCTTCAGATATTTAAAAAACTTCACCAACTTTATTTGTGTAGATATACACTTTCATCTAGCAGACTTCATCAGATCCTCTGCAGAGATGGTTATTTTAATTGAAAATATCATAATGTAAAGTAAACAAAGTGTTTTGTGTGTGTGTGTGTGTGTGTGTGTGTGTGTGTGTGTGTGTGTGTGTGTGTGTGTGTGTGTGTGTGTGTGCACCAGATAGAAGTCATACATTGTGTCTACTTTGTATAGACTGACAGCAGTTTCAAAATGATGCCTCACACATCATGCTGCAATAGTCCTTTACAGAAATATTCATACAAATGTAGCTGTATCAGAATTTTCATATACAAAACCCAAACCAACCACTGAATCTAAGGACTTCAGCTAGATAGAAATCATGTATTATGACCCATACAACTGAGCTGATACTAGGTTAAAAATCATACCTCAGCCGACATGCTGCCATGCTATGCTACAAAGATACTGACAGAAATATAAACAATATGATTATTTCATACATCAAACAAAAACAAGTGATACATCTCTATAGGCATCCTAGATAAAGGTCATCTATTATGACACTGGGTTAATACCAGATTCAAAATATATCTCATTCATTACACTGGCATACTATCTTACAGACCTATTGACATAAATATGAAATATTCTAATTTTCATATCTAACATATGAATAGACAATATCTCTATGATTGTTACATACAGTGTCTATATTAGAACATCGAAGTTTCAAAACTTTGAATGTTCTAATATCGACACCTATTCAGCGAAAGCTGAAAACATCGAACATATAGAACAGGAAATTTTTTCCTAGGGAAAAGATTTGCTGTTCCAAAACACATACACACAACACAAACACACCAAACAAACAGCAATCCACACACATACACCTAAAATCTTACACCTAACCCTACACTAAACTATACACACACCACGAACTATACACTTACCTTAACCCAAACCCTAACCCTAAGGTCCATCACTATCACACACTCACCTCACCCGTGCCCTAACCCTAACTCACCTATCCTACCCTAACCCTCATGTCCACACAATTGCACACTTACCTGACCCGCACCCTAACCCTAACTCACCTATCCCGCCCTAACCCTCACGTCCACACAATTGCACACTTGCCTGACCCGCACCCTAACCCTAACTCACCTAACCCACCCTAACCCTCATGTCCACACAATCGCACACATACCTAACCCGCACCCTAACCCTAACAAACCTAACCTGCACTCAATCGCACATTTACCTGAACCTGACCCGTAACTTTCCACCACAGCACTGAAAAAAACGAAGCAACAGAAATGGACAACCAAATTCTTTCCCTGGGAAAAAATTAGTTTTTCTGTTGCTTCGATATTTTCAGCTTTCACTGAATATTAGAACATTTGAAGACCCTACATACAGGCTTTGTTTGATCCATTTACCTGTACTGACACCAGCTTCTAAACAATATCTCATTAGTCATGATGCCTTGCCCCCATCCAAACATATTTGAAGAAATATGAAAAAAATATATATTCATATCTAAAAAGTATAATATCTTCGCAGCTGTTCTAGATAGAAGCCATGTATTATTAACCAATGTGTTTGGTCTGATACCAACTTCTAAAAATACCTCACTTGTTACACTGCCATATATTCAGAGAGATACTGACACAAATATAAAAAAAAATCAGTTTCCATCTCTAAAAAATAAACAAACTATGGTATATGTTCATAGTTTAATATGACATTAACAGGCTAACTACCCTTGCTGGCCATTTTAAGCCTAGTCAATTATCCTGTTTGGTGATTAAAATTAACGTACCCCACTGGTGTTTATGTTCACCTAACCTTTTCCATGATCTACATTTATATATTACTCCAGTGGTAATTTCTCGACCAAAACACAGATATTTGGAGGGGGCTTATGCATTTATAAGCTGCTTCTATCCATTAGTTTTGTAGGGAAGAGTCCAGGGGTAAAGTTCCTCTGTTCCATTCATTGATCCAAGTTACATTTGAATGGGGACAGTATTGAGCTTAGTTTTATGTGTCCATATGTATCTGCTCCAGAGCGGTGATGTCCTCTACAAGATATACCTTCTCTAAAGACCATTCTGTCATTGATATGTAAGACTTGTGTGTAAGTCCATCAGTAATGGGTCAGAGGATGCCTTATATGCTAAAAGCAGGTCACCTCTTTGCAATCTTTAAGAGACTGAATATAACAATAGGGCTTTTAGGTGGTCCATGTAGGACATATAGTTTAGGCCTTGTATCCTTTTTGTAAGTTATCTCTGTGGGTGTTCCAGTTGTTACATGTGCCTGGATAGATACGTGCCAAAAGGGATATTATATTCAATGAATGGCTTAATGAGAGGTGAGTAAAGGGGGCAAGAAAATCCATGGACCTAGAAGTAATCCCCTTGATTATGAGCTGTGCTGTATAGATTATAATATATAACTTTGAGCTTTGTTTTATGTGTATGGGGAATCTGCTCCAGCGCACTGGTATCTCCTACAAGATCGTCTAATGCAGACATTGATGTCAGTCTATTTACCTTTGCTTCTCTTTCTCTTTTCTTTAGTCAATTTATCTCAACAGTTACTCAACTTATTGTTTAAATATGTTACCTTTGTTGTATATACTCTTGTAAAGTACTCATATTTAATATATATATATATATATATATATATATATATATATATATATATATATATATATATATATATATATATATATATATGGATTCACTTTAGAAGCTGGAAATACTGAAATATCAAAATTCAGTAGTTCAAGCCCATCAAGTGGAATCCTGAGAACAGCAAAAGCTCAGAAGCATGAAATTCAAAACCTCGAATACCGGTGGTTTTGAATTTCACGCTTCTGAGCTTTCGCTGTGGTTATGGATTCAGGTAAGTGTGTGTGTTAATGGTTTTTGGTAGGGGTTGTGGTATGTGTCAGTGTGTTTTGTTGCTGTGATGTGTGTGTGTGTGTGTGAGGAGAATGTAGCTTGTATGGTGGTGTTTTGTGTGTGTTTGTGCGTAGTGCGACCTCGGATTGAGAATATTTAAGTAGGAGGGTGTGGTGGGCGCAGGGGGGGCTTGCCCCCCTGCTTTTATGTAGTAGAGAGCTTGTTTTTGTTTGTATGTGAGGAGGATGGTGTGTTTGTGTGTGCGTGTGTGTGTGTGTGTGTGTGTGTGTGTGTGTGTGTGTGTGTGTGTGTGTGTGTGTGTGTGTGTGTGCAGTAGAAGCGCAAAATTCAAAATCTCCGGTGTGTGAGATTTTGAATTTCACTGTTCTTAGTTTAGTGGTTTCAAAAATTCGACTTTATAGCTTTGAAATACTGAATTTAGATATTTTAGTATTTTGAGGATATAAAGTGAATCCATATATATATATATATATATATATATATATATATATATATATATATATATATATATATATATATATATATATGCATATACATCTCTGTGGTAATGTTATTTGTGGAGCTTTTCTCCACGGGCTTCCACTGGAGGTGGGTTCATATCAGCCCAGTGGACTACCCTGGTAAACAAATGCAAATAAATAAATGTAGAAGGACTTCCTTATCACAGTAGATACATGATGGTCAAAAGTTACGTCACTGTTCATATAAATTCCCATATCCAGAACTACTGGGTCAACTTAAAGTGGTGTGTCCAGAATGTCATAGTTCCCACATGGGAGCTGACTTTCCAAAGGAGATGATAATGTATTTTTTGGTGTCTAGCTTTAGTCCATAAGTTTGGGACAAGCCTTCGTACATGATGGATGAGCCTTTTGGGTATTTGAGCACTGTTCCTAGCTTGCAGTCATCTGCAAAGTTAGTTAGATAGGGATCCTTGGTATTTGCTTTACTTGAAGTAGATGCTGAAACTAAGAGGTCCCGGCATTGAACCCTGGAGGACTCCATTGGTGATTGGTCTTTCTGTGGAGGTAGCTTCCTCTATTTTGATCTCATGCTTCTTATCTGTGAGCCGGTCGGGAATCCAGCTGTTGACAAAAGGGTTTATTCCAAGCTTATTAATCTTTTCTACAATGTTTTAAAGAGGTATTGTATTAAACACCTTGACCAGGTCAAGGTAGGCAGTGTCTATTTTTTTTTACTTTCGTCTATTGCATTGGTGACCTTTTTAAAAAAGTTCACCAGGTTGAGTAAGCATGACCTGCCTTTGGTGAATCTAAACAGAGTTTGTCCAAGCTTTATAGGATCCTGATTAGTTCCATCATAATTCTTTCCATGGCTTTGCATATGAGGCTGGTCAGACTTATGGGTCTACAATTGCCTTGGTCCATGAAAGGCCTTATCACAAAAACAACCCCCCAGGGGAACAACTATTATCAATTTACTTGATACAAAACCTATATGGAGGTTGAACAGTGTTGTTAGGGGTGTGGCTAAATTGTGCTTCATGTTATTCGAGATACATCCTCTGTCATTGACCATGTTGGAGTGAATGACTTGAGACGTACCTCCCTGGACTACATGAAAAGAGACATGGAAGAGCTCTCGGATCATGTGGCCCAGGCAGGTATGACCCTAGCCCTGAGTAGCATCCTGCCTAGAATGATACCACAATATAAGGATAAAATGATTGACTTCAACAATTGGCTAAGCTTATGGTGTCATTCAAAGGGGATCCAGTATCTGTCTGCCTGGGATGACATGATTGACAGACCATGATGCTTTGCCAGAGATGGTCTGCACCTGTCGCCCCTGGGATTCAGGTTACTGGCTATGGCTCTTGCCACCCCTTTAGTGCCTTTTTTAGGCAAACTTCAAAGGACAAAACCACCACCATAACAGGTACAAGCATGCAAAATCTGAAGGTAATGCTACTCAATGCTAGAAGTCTAAACCTCAAAATGCACTCTCTTGAGGCACTCCTAAAAATGGAGAACATCGATATATGTGCAGTAACTGAGACCTGGTTCAAGGCTCCAGAGAGCACCCCTGCAATACCAGGCTACAACTCTTACCACACTTTTCGGCCACCAAACCAGGACCGAAACACTAAAGGTGGAGGAGTGTCAATATTCACCAAGGATATTCACACCACCAGGCTAGTTGGCCAACACAATGTGTCTGAAATTCTCCAAGTGCAACTAACACTAGGTAAGACTGCAATCCAAATTGTAGCTTGCTACAGATCCCCCACCATACCCCAAGATTCTCACTACACCTTTCTAAAAATACTGGAAAATATTAAGATAGAACCAAACACCCTAATACTGGGTGATTTTAACTACCCTCCCATTTAACTTGGAAAACTACTCATGTCCCAACACCTTTGTGCAACGGTTCTTGGAATTCATAAATTCCAACGCCCTGGATCAACTAATCCATAGTCCCACCAGGGGCTCCAATATCCTAGACCTGGTCATTACCAACATGGGAAATCAATGCTCCATACCTATGGTCACCCCCTCGTTAGTCAGGTCTGACCATAAGCTAATCACCCTTAACATCCACATCCCACCCCCACCCAGTAAAGAAACCACCATAAAAACTTCTCCAAAGCCAACTTCATGCTACTCAAGTCAGAAGTGACAAACTTCATGACACCCATGCAGGCGGAACTGAAAGTTCAACTGCTGAATCCTACACTATGGCACTGTACGAGCACATCCACTCATGCATGAATCGTGCCATCCTAAATAGAACCAAAATACTCTCAACCAAAAAAGGAAGCCAATCTGGTGGTCCCCTGCCATAAACAAACTTTACAACAAAAGGAAGAAACTTTTGCAGAAAAGAGGAAAATCCCAGGATGCAAAAAACTCCCTTACTAGCCTCAGTAAGAAACTGAGATGCCTCATAAAATCCTCCAAAGCTAGTTACGAAAATAAAATTGCCAAAGATTCCAAAGACAACCACAAAGCATTCTATAATTATGTCAAGAATCTAAATGGCAATGCTCAGATCTGCTCTGAGCTAAAACAGAATGGCATTAAATATACTGATCCGAAGGATATTGCCAATATCCTGGCAGATCGATTCAGTGCCAACTTCACCCCTCTCACCCCTAAATGGCCCATCTCAATACCGAAGATTGCCAAATTCCAGTAATAACGGCCACACAGGTACAAAACGCACTCTCTAAAGCCAAGAATACAGCATCCATGGGACCAGATGACATCCCGGGCTGTGTACTACATGGACTACAATATGAACTGGCACCTCACCTAAGTGTCATGTTTAATCATAGCCTCACCTCAGGTTTCGTGCCCACTGAGTGGCGCAGAGCTACAGTTATCCCAATCCACAAGGGGGGATCCACCTTGGATCCCGGAAACTACCGTCCCATCAGTCTGATAAGCCTTATCTGCAAGGCCATGGAGAGTATTATCATGGAACTTATAAACAAAGACATTGGCAACTTTCAAACACTGGACCCTACCCAGTTTGGGTTTGTGAAGGGCCGATCTTGTCTCCTGAACCTGATTGACTTCTTTGAATCAGTCTCCAGAGCCATGGACAAGGGTAAGGTGGTCCACACAGCCTATCTAGACCTTGCCAAGGCCTTTGACACCATCCCCCACTCTGGAATCATAGATAAACTTACAAAGTTGGGCATTAATCCCTATGTCACCCAATGGTTTGCTAAATGGCTTACTGATAGAACCCACACTGTAAAAGTAGCCGACTCCAAATCCAGCTCCAGACAAGTGACAAGTGGAGTACCTCAGGGTTCAGTCCTGGGGCGCTCTTGTTTGGCATCTACTTCTCTGAAGTACAGGTCAACACTAAGGGACTCTGGCTAACAAAGTTTGCAGATGACTGCAAACTGGGAGCCATTATTGAATCCCAAATGATGTGGATACTCTACAAAAGGGCCTTACAGAAACAGATGCTTGGTGCCAGAGCCATGGGCTCAAGCTCAATGCCAAGAAATGTATTGTTATCCCCTTTGGGAAAAAACATGTATCCATGAATTACCATATAGGTGGCAGTACACTAAACATAGAAAGTGTGATAAGAGACTTAGGGACACAGGTGGACAGTGGTCTCACCTTCGATAACCACATCGCCACAACAGTCAGGAAATCCTTCTATGTGGCACACCTCATCACGAAGGGCTTTTCATCCAGAAAAAAGGAGGTCATTGTCCCACTGTACTCATCCCTCATTAGACCCATTATAGAATACAATGCCCCATTTGGTATGTACCTTTCAAGACATCTGCAACAACTGGAAAGGCCTCAGAAATACCTCACTAAAAGAATCACAGGCCTAAAGCAGATGCCCTACGCTGACCGCCTTAAAAAACTCCAGCTATACTCTGTCGCATATCGTCTACTCAGAGGCGATCTCAACATACAAGGCCATGTCAAACCCAGAGCTGTTGGACATGCTGCACTTAAAGAAATCCCAATGCCTCAGATCTACACGCTCCAGCGATCTAAACCTTGTCATCACAATAAACAAAACATGTTGGAGGGATAGGTTCCTGACCCAGAGACTCCCCAGACTCTGGAATAGATTGCCCATACATGTCAAGCAGAGTGCCTCTTTGGACCTCTTCAAGAGGAACCTTGACGATTGGATGGGAGAAAGGAAATTCACCCCAGGGATCACGTCAGTCGCCCTGCTAGACAGGGGTCCAGGAAAGTAAATAATGTGGGAAGAAATAGCCAGGGAATTGTTATGGCTAGGCTTGTATAGGCCCTAGGGCTGATAGCCTAGTACCAACCTATGAACCTATGAACCTATGGATATTGTCAGGAACCATTGACTCCGAATTTTTTGCTTTTGATAGTGTTTCAAGAATTAGTATTGTGTGATTGCTGGTGGTGATTCAGTTTTAGATATTCCATGTGAGACAGACAGGGAGGAGAGAAGGGTAAAGTTTGAGCTGAATTTAGTAACAGTCGGTTAGCTATAATTTCAGCTGCGATGTAGGTAACATCAATACAATTATCTCATATCATTGTTGCATTTTGGTCCTGAGATGACAAAGATAAAAATAAGGTCTTGTAATTGTATTTGGCTTGGCTGGCTATTTTCTTCTCAAAACTGGATTTCATACATTTAATAAAGCACCTGTGATAGTTGTTTAATTTAATGACAAGGCTCTATCATTTTGTGTATTGGTCTTTTTACTTTTGGAAAATAATCTCTTCTTTTTATTGCAAATCTCATTGATATTAAAGTTCCTCTGGGGGGCTGTTTTTGTGATAAAGCCTTCACTTGTGTCTATGGAGTATATCTCTATCTATGCAGCAGTTTAAATGCTAGTATAGTTTACTGGTGTATATTTCCACATATTCAGTAGAGTTAATTATGTTTTTTTTCTGCTTTGAAATTGTAATTTATTATTATTATTTCACAGCATCCCTGCTGCAAATGTCTGCAGATTCATATCACTACAAACTTACACATTTTGCCTTTTTTATAGCAGTATATACATAGTACATGAAATCTTAAATATTTTGATTGCTCATTTATAGCTTTTTTAAACAAGAAATATCTTTATTGAATTATCACTTATGACATAGGCAATCATACGCTTATATAAATGAAAACAAACCAACCAGACATATTTTCAGTTGTAGACATTATACATCACATATAATCTTCTATTACAGTCATTGTCAATCGAACATTGCTTAAGTCATTTAATCTCTGCCTTCCCTAAAACCTCATTCCTCCTCTAAAACATTATTCTGCATGCATTATTCCCACAATTCCCATTTTTTTCTATGTAATTTGCTCCTATCCTTTTCTGAAGATCCCACTTCCAGTTCTTTTATTTCTGTTGCTATACTCACTGGCCCAGATGACATACCAGTGGAAGCATGGAGGTGCTTAGGAGAAATGGTAGTGGAATTTGTAACCAGATTGTTTAATGAAATTTTGGAAAGACAGAGGATGCCTGAGGAGTGGAGAAAAAGAGTTTTGGTACCTATATTTAAGAATAAGGGTAATGTGCAGAGCTGCAGTAACTACAGAGGGATAAAATTGATCAGTCACAGCTTGAAGTTATGGGAAAGAGTAGTGGAAGCTAGGTTAAGAAGGGAGATGCTGATTAGTAATCAGCAGTATGGTTTCATGCCAGGAAAGAGCACTACAGATGCAATATTTGCTCTGAGAGTGTTGTTGGAGAAATACAGAGAAGGTCAGAAGGAGTTGCATTGTGTCTTTGTGGGCGTAGAGAAAACATATGACAGGGTGCCTAGAGAGGAGTTGTGGTATTGTATGAGGAAGTCGGGAGTGGCAGAGAAGTATCTAAGAGTGGTACAAGATATATATGAGGGTAGTTTGACATTGGTGAGGACTGTGGTGGGAGTGACAGATACGTTAAAGGTGAAGGTGGGATTACATCAAGGATCAGCTCTGAGCCCTTTCTTATTTGCAGTGTTGATAGACAGGTTGACAGATGAGATCAGACAGGAGGCCCCGTGGACTATGATGTTTGCAGATGACATTGTGATATGTAGTGAGAGTAGGGACCAGGTTGAGGAGACCCTGGAGAGGTGGAAATATGCTTTAGAGAAGAGAGGAATGAAGGTCAGCAGGGCTAAAACAGAATATATGTGTGTAAATGAGAGGGAGGGTAGAGGAATGGTGAGGATGCAGGGAGTAGAGTTGGTAAAAGTGGATGAGTTTAAGTACTTGGGATCAACAGTTCAGAGTAATGGTGAGTGTAGAAGAGAGGTGAAGAAGACAGTACAGGCAGGGTGGAATGGGTGGAGAAGAGTGTCAGGAATGATTTGTGATAGACGGGTACCAGTAAGAGTTAAAATGAAGGTCTACAAGAAGGTAGTGAGAACAGCTATGTTATATGGGTTGGGGACGGTGGCTTTGACAAAAAGGTAGGAGTTAGAGCTGGATGTGGCACAGTTAAAGATGTTAAGATTTGCACTGGGTGTGACTAGGATGGACAGGATTAGGAATCAGTATATTAGAGGGTCAGCTCAGGTTGGACACTTTGGAGACAAAGCAAGAGAGGTGAGATTGCATTGGTTTGGACATGTACTGAGGATGGATGCTGGGTATGTTGGGAAAAGGATGCTAAGGATGGAGCTGCCAAGTAAGAGGAAAAGAGGAAGGCCTAAGATAAGCTTTATGGATGTGGTGAGAGAGGACATACAGATGGTTGGTGTGAAAGAGCATGATGCAGAGGACAGAAGGAAATGGAAACAGATAATCCACTGTGGCGACCCCTAACAGGAACAGCCGAAAGAAGATGATGATATTCACTACATCTGATACTGTTGGTTTAGACTCTGATTTCCATTTTCTAGCAATTGTTTTTTTTAGCAGTCACTACAATTAAACTGAGCAAGGCCTTCCTATGTGTAAGCATTTCCGATTCTGCATCACAGCTCAAAAAATAATTTCCTTAGTTACACCAATTTGCTTATCCAGTATTTCATTCTGTCAGACTATCCATCCATCTACAACTCCTTTTCCCATTTTTGCACATGGGGTTGGGGTATTGCTTCAACAGTGAAAATCATCTAGAGTCAAGGTTTAGAACACTGGGTGACCATCTCTGCCACAATAATTCTTCCACACCACACACTGACACACTTATGGCCAATTTAGAGTGTCCAGTCCACCTACTGCATATCTTTGAACTGTGGGCAGAAACTGCAGCACCCAGAGGAAACCCACAAAAACATGGGGTGGGCATGCAGACATTGCAGAGAAGCTATCCCAGATTGAAGATTGAATGAGGAACCTCTTGCTGTGAGGCAACAACATTATTCACTCCACCACTATGCTAGCATGCAGGGAATTCTTTAACATCTGCCAGCTCATTACACTCCCAAAGATTATGTTCTAAATTATCTCTTTCTTCCCCGTGACACCTTCAACATTTGTAATCTACCTGAGGAAAAAATATTTGAAGTATAAAAATACCTATGTAAACACTTTCAATCCAAAATATAATTGTTTATTTGTGACTTGCTTATCCAATCTTTCTTCACAATCCTTTCTTGCCTCCTTTGATTGATTACTATAGTTATCATGCAATAATTTATATATACCCAACAAACTGGATATTTTTAACAGCAGTTGCTGTTCTAGATTTAAATAAAAACTCTGCCAGAATATGTCTTTCACTTAAGATTCCCCTATCTCTTTCTCTTTGCCTATACTCTGATATCTATCCTTGAAAGGGAAGCACATCTCTAGTCTGCAGTCCAGTTTTATTCTTTGCCTCTTCTCATTCTGTTATCTAACCTTCTCTGTTTATTTACTAAAAATACCTTGATTCCTTTGCTGGTTTTATCCAGTAAATTCCAGACCCCTCTTGCCTATTCTCTGTACCTCTAATTGCCGTCATCCCTGTGATGATATGAGATGGTGCCATCTGTGCCAGGGAGAGTAGGGCAGTGCATGTGTATCATATACCAGCATAGCTAACTGGAGTTTTGTAAAGAACCTTATGTCATTTGACTATCACACTGATTTGTACAGATGCTTGTGTTAAAAATGTATTTTTAAAGTTGCTCGTGCAACAACAATGGGACCTACTAGACAGAAAAGAGATATACATGTATGTCAGACAGTATTATTATAACTGATTAAATGTATATGTTTTAGCAGAGAATTCTGGAAGGGAATAGGTTCATCACAGTCCAGCTAATTTTGAAAAATATGTTGAAAATTAGATGGGTTGGTTTAGGCCATAAAGATTTTATATTACAAGTTTGACTGCAGCCAGAGACAAAGATGTCTGGGAAAACCAGGACTAGCAATCTTACTGTATTTTCCTTAAGGGTGAACTAATTGCTACCTTGAAAGGGTGGAAGTTTTTGAAATTGTTTTATACCTTTTATATGCTGCAACAGATCGTAGCAAAGTTTTTGGTGTTCATTGTACCAGAGTCAGGTGATCAAATGTGAAGTCATTCTATAACCAGCTCTGAAATGATTCTTTAGATATTAGTGAGATATATGACAGAACTCTCGCATCAGCACAGGAATGATCTCTCACAGATATCTAACATAACCTGACACCTCATCTTGCCTTGCTGTAGTAAGCAAGCCAACACACATCATCTTGTCTTGCTATAGTAAGTAACAGTAATTGTTTAGTCAGTCAGGAAAATATAATGAAATTAGTTAAGTATTGTTAAATCTGTGTGAATCTATCCACCTGTGTTATTTTTTTTATATTTCCTGTGATTGAAACTCTGGTGTTTATTGTGAGTAGATATTCAGTATTCTCGTGTTTTTTATTTCATTATTTATTAAATATTTCTATATGGTGGCCACGGTGGTGCAGCAGTTAGTGTTGCTACATCACAGCAAGTGGTTCTCCAGTTTGATCCTCGGTTGGGGTGCCTTCTGTGCGGAGTCTGCATGACCTTCCTGTGGTTGTGTGAGTTTCCTCTGGGTGCTCTGGTTTCCTCCCACATCCCAAAGACATGCTGTAGGTGGATTGGACACTCTAAATTGGCCCTAGGTGTGAGTGTGTGCATGTGTGCCTTCTCTGGAAGGTTGGGCATTGGGCTGGCACCTCAACACTGTAAAACTCCACTGCCAATCATGAGCAGACAGGTGATCCACTTTGGTGACCGCTAACTGGTAAAAAGCCAAAAGAAGAAGAAGAAGATTAAATATTTCTATATCCTTCATTGTGGCTGGTCTTTTAGAGCAAACTTTTAACATCTTAAGAGTACTTACACTTATTTTAGTGAAACTGTGGCTGTTCCTGAAAGCCTTGCTGAATTGATCAAATGCTACCATTTGTATTAGTAATAATTTCACTCAGTATATTTGGGTACCCTTGTAAAAGCCTTAGAGTAGCTGACTGGTGGCAGCATAATTACCTTATAGTCTGTGCAAAGAAGGCACAGCTGGTAAATCTGTGCCAGCCTTACCCAGGTGTGTGTGTGTGTGTGTGTGTGTGTGTGTGTGTGTGTGTGTGTGTGTGTGTGTTTATATGTGTGTTTGTGAAAATCAAATATCCATGTGTGTATGTGTGTGTGTGTGTGTGTGTGTGTGTCACCTACTTGGAGCAGGGACACAGAGCTCCAAAATGGTCAGTCTAGAGTCCTGTTTGGGCACTGGAGAGAGAGAGAGAGAGAGAGAGAGTCCATCCCCAAGTATGGAGTGTGCTTCCTGTATGCTGTTAAGGGAAATTATGCTTGGTGCAGAGAGCTGCATCTGAAAATAGTGTGTGTATACATTTTTGTTCCTAGTTGCCAGCCCTCACCGGTGTCAGTGGTGAGGATTGAGGATCCTTGATTACTGGCCTGGAACAGAGACCATCACAATCCCTATCAGCAGAATCTCCTTTCTCCATTACCATGTTGTCTTAGTTATTAGAATACTTTCTGATACTTTATGAATATAATATTCTATAAGGTTTCTGTTATTCTCCTTAATGATCTGCATCCAAAATCCCAGTATGTCCTTATTTCTTGACCCCCTCCCATTTCATCATCATCCCTTTCCATTTTGAATTACAACTTTCTGCTTGGGTTATGTATAGGAGCCTTAATTGTGTAGTTATGAAATACCTCTTCAAATCAGGTAATCCTAAACCACCCTTTTCTATTGGAAGGATCGGCTTACCCCACTCAACCTTTGCTTTCTTCCCTTCCCAGAAAACAAATCCTTCACATCTTTATTAATTGCTATTCACAATGTCTTCTCTGGTTGACCTGTGTATAAAATTAAAGGGACTAAAACATTTTCAGTGCTTGTATCTCACTATCCATACCTGTAAAGACTTGAAACTGTCTCAGAATGCTCCACAACACTGGAATGGCTTTTTCTGGTTTTATCAGGTACAAAAATAATATAATCTGCAAATAAAGCCAACTTTTCTTGATTACCATACCAAATGAATCCTTGAATTTCTGAGTGCCTTAATGTATTTGCCAATGGTAATAGAGTTAGCTGGGTTTGGAAGGAATTTGAAGCTTGCCAATATAACACTTAGGAGTATGTAGTTTGTCTTGGAGAAATTTTTAAAGGTACCAGGTGCAGAGGCAGCATCTGGATTCAATTTTATTTTTAAGGTGACGGCTATATGGTCAGACCTACCAAGTGAATAAGATACATAAAGGATGGTGCAAAAGACACCCCCTGTTAGCAAGTACAAGATCTAAGATGGCATTTCCCCTGGTGGGAACTCTAACTAGTTGTTCCTGGTGATTTGAATCAACAAAGTTCAAGAATCTCTGTATTTGTTCATTAGAGTTGATACAGGCTTCCTAGTCTATAGTTAAATAATCAAGATCATCTATGAAAATGGCATTGAGCTTAATAATAAGCGACTCTCATTCTCATTAGAAAGGACTTGTGGCTTTCTTGGGCCATATAATACACTTCTGTAGGTAGCCAATATGTGGAAAGGGAACTTTCTGATAGCAATTTTGATATGAAGAACTTCCAATGAATTGTGCCTCTTTACCAAACTTGATGTGAGTCTCTTCTGAATAAAGACTGAGAAACCTCCACCTTTTTTTCTCTTCTGGAGAGTGGCTGATCAAAAAGTATGGAAAGCATTATAGTCCTGCACAGCTGGGGTACTCTCCACAGTTTTAAACCATGTCTTAGCTACTACACAGACTTTTACTTATACCATGAAGAAGAGGGCTTGTGAAGAGAGGAGTTTCTTGCTTAGGATCCTAGCATTCATAAATGTAGTCATTCGGTGCCAATATCTCCATTGCACCAACATCTAAAAAACATAAATACCTTTCTGCTATTTCCTGTTCGGAACCAAAATGAATGTTTCCAAAAATCTCGAAACAGACCGAGTCCTTGGTACCAACCACCACCTCGATGCCATCGACACCATCCGCAACATCAGCACAAGTAATGACTTGGTATTGGCAGTGACATCTGTAGTTACTACATCTGTGCCATCTCCTGCTACTTTGCAGCTCCAACTTTCTGCCTCAGTGCTGAAGACTGAGAACTTTTCTTCACCCAGGATTAGATTTTCCCCATTGATTGAACCCTTTTTGGGTCAACTCCCTCATTTATGCAGAAGCCAGAATCTCCCTCTGGATTGTCAGTTCGCTCCACCAGGAGTCTCTCAAAACTTGACATAGTAAAGGTGGATCAGCTTCTAATGGCTACGGTTCTTCCCCCTTCTACTTTTCAGTCATGTCTCCCTCCTGGAGCAGGGGAGTTCTCCTCCAGTACTCCTATTCATATTCATCCTCTGACCTCCTTAGAGGCTTTAGAGCAGTCAACTCCAACCACACAGTCAATAATGTTTTCGCTAATATTAGGGCATCATCCTTGGAGGTAGAATGCTGCTTAATGTCTTGGACAAACAGTCCAAGATCTCCATCATGTCTCTCTTAATATAGTCCAAGGAGGTATGTCTCAAATCACTGGAACAAACATGTACTATGACAAAGTCATACTTTTACTTGTTGTTCAAGAATTTGAGTGCATGTGTGATGTAACTGGCCCTGGCACCAGACAGAACAACTGACCATCACTCTTTCCTTGGTCAGCTTAGTAAGAGATATGTCTGTATTGTCTAACAATAGAATCACCTACAATTAGAATATTTGGTATAGTGGCTGCCTGCCTTTGGACCTAACATCCATGACTCTGGGACTCTGTGCACTATGTGAGGTGGTAGGCTTATCAGGTAGACAGCATTTCTAAAGGTGTATTTTTACCTGTATTGCATTTTGTAGGTCTTTAAGGTTTAGGCAAGTTAATCTTTAGAACTTCAGTTTACAAAGGATTATGTATAGTATGAGGTCATAATGGGATGTGGCTTGTGGTCGGCTGCTGACAATCCAGATGTTTGAGCTATTTGTGCATAATACTATAGCCTCCAATGCCATTATATATGTACATCTCTCAGACACTGTGTTATGCTGTTTGAGTAACACATGATTATCACAAAGGATGAGACAATTCTTATATTGTCTCAGGTTACCCATCTCAGTCAGATTGGCTACTGAATTTTAGGGCAGTACTACTCCATGATTTAGACAGGAATGATCTAGGAGGCTGTAGGAAGTATAACTGCTCTGAGTGGGGTTGATGCTGGAATGCAGGGTTAGTTTAGGTACACATTAAAGATCAGCGAGGAGTGCTGCCTAATATTTTAAACTAGGAAACACAGATATCCCAGGTAGTCTTCATCACACCTCAGGGTGTGATTTATTTCAGTCAGTGCAGGTTACTATAGCTTTAAGTTTAGATTGCTAACACTGTATGGATTAGGAAGGCTTCCTATACAGACGAAGATTTTGCACAGTCAAATCACTATATAGCAAATCCAATGGAAGCAGTGTAACTATAACAGTAAAACTATATATAACTATAACAGTATAAGTATATAACTGCATGCATTTCAAAGTACCCTTTTCCTTCTCTTTTTCAGTGAAAAATCTCAGAGTTCATGTTTTTCCACACTTCTCTGAGTTTTAAGTAAAAGACCCTGGGTGAGTTCAGCTCAGTGCAAGTTATACGAAACAAACTAGTGAGGAAACCAATCCAAAAAAGACAAAAAATCCAGCCAATGGAGCTTTGTGACTCACTCACAGCCTGTAATAAATCACAATTCTCTCTCTGCAAGTGTGCGAGACAAAGGACCAATATGTCCAAACTAATACCAGCTTCAAAATAATACCTAATGTCTCATGCTTCTATGTTCCATTATAGATATTCCCCCGGATTCTCAAAAGCTTGCACAGAGTGCAAGATCGGTGCAAGAGCTCAAGCAGGCAATATGTCCTCCGTGTGACAGCCTGCAGGGGCATGCACGAGCCCTCCTGCACTAATCTTGCACGGACTAAGCCTTGGTATAGAAATCACCCCATTTGCATGTGGGATCCATGCAAATGAGGTGATTTTGCAATCCAGGAAGCTTGCAACAGTCCGTGCAAGACTAGTGCTAACTGCAGAAATATACTCGGTTAGTAACCGAGTACATTTCTGCTAAATCCAAAACGGAGCTATGACAGCCCCAAATAAAAGCTGCATATCATGTAGTAAGCATGCCAATGGTCAAGTATAAGGCCATTGGCATTGCAAACATAAAAAAAATACAAAAGTCAACTTTTAATTTTTTTAGCCGATCTCGGATGTTTAAGAGTAGGGCAGCGGCGCTTAAACAGAATCGGGGGAAAATAATAAAATAAACCTAAAATAAGCAGTCTAACTAAAATCACTATTCTGCCATGCAAGTCAATGGCAGGCAGAAGACAACATGGCCAGTGAGTAGTGGTTGCTAAGGGGGGAGGCTCAGTGTGAGACATGTAACTATGCATTAGCAAGCAATCCTACACAAATGAGGGGAATGATAGTGAATCCCAGTTTTCCCCAGTATACTAGTGAGGTCCCAGCAGTGTAAGAGTAGGAATGGCTTGGTGCAAGCCTAGGAGTTAGCTGACATCATAGGGGTGTGTGTCAGGCATACTGTAAGCGTATTAGAGCCCTGTGCCTCATGTTTGCTCCTAGCTTAGCACAGCTAAACTAGGGGGTATGTCTAAACCTGCTTAGCACTCTTTACAAACCCTAAGTGGGTGTGCACGCTGTGCACCGGGTTATACAGGAAGAAAAAAGAGGTTAAACCAGGAAATAGCAGCAGTGTGCACAACTGAGCACTCTGTTTGCGTGGTGCGCACACGGCCTTAAACAGGAAGGCAATGGGAAAGGAAAACAGCAGTATGAAGGTAATCAAGGAGAACTAGCTTAGCTGGCAGGCGAACTGTATTAGAATCGGCCAATTACACAGGCAGCAGACCAGTCCATCCCAGAACACTACTATAAACTACACAAACACCTTCACCTCTGGTTTTTCCCACACTCTGCACCACCGGTATAAACAAGCAGGGAACGTTTAACACTCACGACACCAAAATGATAGGGGCTGCAATAGCTATCATATAACTCGTGGAAGAAGCTAAGGGTGGTGAAGATGTGAATGCTGTCGACCAACCCACAGTGAGGAGACTGAGAAGAGTGTATAGACCCAGGGTAACCTACCAGGGGCTACATGAGCTGGAGATAGTGGAGTGCTATAGGGTGGACAGGGACCTCCTACAACAAATTGTTGAGCTGTGCCGGTCACGCCTGACACACAGAACTAACAGAGGGGAACCCATCCCAGTGATTATCAAGGTAAGTGTAGGACTAAGAATACTAGCTACAGGTACATTCCAAAGGCCAACTGGGGATATGATGGGGATTTCACAGGCATCAGCATCCAAGGTACTCCACCAGTTCCTGGATGCCATGTCAGCACATGTTGGTGAGCACGTATATTTCCCAACAGCTGTGAGGCGTTGGCCAGCAATATGCAACTGTTCCAAAAAATAGCAAAATACCCTGAGGTAGTGGGTGCAATAGACTGCACGGACATATGCATCAGAGCACCACCCAGTTAGCGGAGTAGGGTCTATGTCAACCGCAAGGGCTTCACCTCCATCAACTGCCAGGTCATGTGCGATGCCCAGGGCATCATAATGAATGCATGTGCTGGCTTCCCTGGAAGCTATCACGATTCCAACATCTGCCATCTGATGCAGCAGTACCAGAGATTTGCCAGTGGGGACATCCCTCACTGTCACCTAGTGGGGGATGCTGGATATGCACTGGAGCCGTGGCTGATGACATCCATCAGAAATGCACACACACCCGAGCAAGAACTCCATAATGAGGCACACGCACAGACCAGAATTATAGTAGAGTGTGTGTTTGGGATGCTCAAGTCATGGTTCCAGTGCTTGGACACATCCGGTGGAGCCTTGCAGTACTCCCCAGCTACATGTACCCAAATTGTCCTTGTATGTGCCATGCTACACAATATGATCCTGTGGAAACAGCTGCAGCAGGAACAGCATGGGGCAGGGCCACGCAGCCCCCGACCATTGCCAAGGCTGGCACAGGCACAGACTGACTCAGAAGAGGAACAACCTGAACCTGCCCCAGTAGGCAGAAGGAGGCATGTCCAGTATGACTTGGCCTTGGCAAAGAGGCAAAGCATAGCACATACACTGACACAGGAGGTGCCCAGGGAATAGCACCTCTCTCCGACTCTCACATACAGTAAAAGGGATGCCAAACATTACACTACCTGTACCTAACCATGTGTAGGGAGTGTACTATGTGCATCCGACATAGGCAGCCCTGCAGCACCACCCTCAATACTGGGACACCCACAAGGTAAGTGACTCACACATGCCAGTCAAGGGGGGGTCACATACCCAACAACAGTCACAGCCAGCAGGACAGGTGTAGACAAACAAAGGCTGGGCTATGGCCTCTGAAAGAGGCCTTTTGGTAACCCCCCCGGCCTACACAGACAGACTACAGCAGGTCAGGCAGTGGGATGTTAGTTCTGAAAGGGAGGAAGTCAGCAACTAATATGTAGGTAATTAAAAGCTAAGATTTGTAGTACACTGGTATGCCTCTAGCCAGCACAATAGGTAAGACTACAGACTGACATGCAGTACCCAACATACCAGTACAGTCCTAGCAAATGTGTACAGGTGTCAGGTGTGCACCCACATGTGATGGAGGAATGTAATCAGTCAGGTGTGCCCCGCCTCCAATCCTGTGTAGAAATGAAGAAATAGACAGGTGTGCCCCCCCTACATAGAAATGTAGTAACAGTCAGGTGCCCCCCCAATCCTCTGTAGAAATGAAGAAATAGTCAGGTGTGCCCCCTAGATGTAGAAATGTAGTAACAGTCAGATGTGCCTCCCCCAATCCTGTGTAGAAATGTAGAAATAGTCAGGTGTGACATCCCCATCCTACTTAGACATATAGTAACAGTCAGGCGTGCCCCCCCCCCCACAATCCCGTGTAGAAATGTAGAAATAGTCAGGTGTGCCCCCCCATCCTATGCAGAAATGTAGTAACAGTCCATGCCAAATGACCAACGGATACCCTGCAGAGACAGCATGCTACCTGTAGGTGTACAACACAAAGGTCAGCACTGCAGTACCTACTACCTGGACTCAATCCACACATTCAATACATACGACCATACTGGACATGCCCACACACTTAGAGTAATGAAGGCAATGTCAGTCAACAACATACTGAAAGGTCATACTGGGCATGCTCACACACTTACATGAAGGCCATGTCTGCAAACACCAGTGGACCAGACATATCTGTCAGCCGCAGATGTTAGTGCAGACACTCCTCAGTATGCACCACACATGCTTTGCACACACACAGTGGATAGGAATACAGGCATATATGTAAGGACAACACACTATAATAAGCCAAAGGTAGACATACATACTTGTGTGGAAGAGGGTGACTGTGACAAGGAGCCATCCAGGGCTCTCCCACCCAACACACAGCCAAAGGGCCACAACTACATGAGAGTCTGATGTTACACACTGCAGATACTAGCCACCGGTATCTGTCAGCATTACAGAGTATGGGATGCACGTGCTAGCTGTGCAATATGACTGTTCAAGGAAGTCATCATCTAGCAGCTGTATACACATACCTGTGGAATATGACCCAGGTTGTGCCCGCATGTGACATGTCAACCCCTAGATGAATGGGTTATGGCCCATGCACACACACACTGCCCTCCCCATAGCCCCACTATGACAAGCCTGCTGAGGTCCTCTACTGTGAAACACACCTTTGGGAGAGCTGCATCCCAGTAATCTCTGTGGTGTGTCCCATAACTGTGTACTGCTGTAGTGTGATAAACTAATTAGGTAGGAGTTCTAACCTCAGCCTTGGCAACTGTGTGCATGTGTGTTTGTCTGACTCTGTATAGAGATCAATGCTTTTTAGGGTGGTCACACTCCCTACAATTAAAATGCTCTACTTTGATAAGGCTGCTGATGTCATCCACCTAGAAATACATCCCTGGAAAGGTTGTATCCCAGTAATCTCCATGGCGTGCCCCATAACTGTGCATTGATGTAGTGTGATATAATAGTTAGGTAGGAATTCAATTCCCACACGTGACAACTCTGTCTGTGAAGAAAACAATGCTTTTTAGGGTAGTCACACTCCCTACAATTCAAATGCTCATCTTTGGCAAGGCTGCTGATGTCATCCATCTATAAATACACCTCTGGAAAGTGTAGCCCAGTAGTCTTTGTAGCGTGTCCTATATCTGTTGTAGTGTGATAAATTAGGTAGGTAGCTGTTCTACTCCCAGACATGGCAATTGTGTATATGTGTAGAAAGCAATGCTTTTTCGAGTCGTCACACTCCCTACAATTCAAATGCTCATCTTTGGCAAGGCTGCTGATGTCTTCCACCTAGAAATACACTTCTGGGAAGCTGTAGTCCAATAATCTCCATAGCATGTCCTGTAACTGCATACTGCTGTAGTGTGATAAATTAGGTAAGTAGCTGTTCTACTCCAAGACATTGTAAGTGTTGGTTTGTCTGTGTAAAGAGCAATGCTTTTTGAGGTAGTCACACTCCATACAATTCAAATGCTCATCTTTGGCAAGGCTGCTGATGTCATCCACCTAGAAATGCACCTCTGGGAAGCTGTAGCCCAATAATCTTCGTAGCACGTCCTGTAACTGTATACTGATGTAGTGTGATAAATTAGGTAGGTAGGTAGCTGTTCTACTCACAGATATGGCAAGTGTGTGTGTGTCTGTGTAGAGGTTAATGCTTTTTAGGGTAGTCACACTCCATACAATTTGTATCCTCTACTTTGGCAAAGCTGTTGATGTCATCCACCTAGAAATACACCTCTGGGAAATATGTAGCCCAGTAATCTCTATAGTGTGTGCCATAACTGTGTACTGCTGTAGTGTGATATGGGCCTCTATTAGGGGTTCTATACCCACACATGTCGGTTCTGGATATTTTGTGTGTGTTTCAATGTCTGTGTGGGGAGCAATGCATTTTAGGCTAGTCATGTCCAATGGCCTACTTTGACAGTCTTGCTGATGTCATCCAATGTGAAATACACCTTTGGGGAAAGAGTAGTCTAGTAATCTCCGTTGTGTGTACTATAACTGTGTAGTGTAATAAACTAGTTATGTAGGGGTTCAACTCCCAGACATGACAGGTATGTGTGTGTGTGTGTGTGTGTGTGTGTGTGTGTGTGTGTGTGTGTGTGTGTGTGTGTGTGTGTGTGTGTGTGTGTGTGTGTGTGTGTATGTGTGTGTGTGTGTGTGTTTGTAAATTGTATCAAGTGTGAAGATGCGTGCGACACCTAAGCCCAATGTAGGGTGGGTTTTGCAAATGTCTTTTATGCTGGCCCTATATCACAATGTCCACTGTACAGGGATAACAGATGTGAAATAGCCGAGATGCTGGGCCGCAAATCCATACCCATACATGTGATATTACAGCCAGGCAATCAGAGTTAGCAACCCCAGTATTAGCCAGAGCACACTCTCAACCCATTTCACATATACACACACACATGCTGAGGCAACAGCCAATATGTGTGTAGTACACTGCATATTGGTGACTGATAGTAACTATGGAGTGATTGCAGTTGCCTACAGATGGCATGGCACCTTCCCCATGTTCCCCACTGGACAACCGTGACATACCATGCGTGGAAACATGCCCTGTATGGACAGATGCCACTGATGCCAGGGAATGCCATTAGCATGCTATCAGTGTAGGTGCAGGGTTAACCTGCTGTTCATTACCAGTTCCTGTCACAGGTGCCCAAGACTGGCAAATCTGATGATAATCTGTGTACACAACATAGGCCTGACACCCAGGTACAGTTCTACATGTCACTGTACATGCATGTGGGAGGTGTGCCCATCTCAGACACTGTCCATGTCATGGACTAGGGAGCGCATACATTGCAAGAGATACACAGCATTGGCCACACGCAATAGCCACCCAGGTGACTGGATGGTGGATACAATACCCACCTGTCTGATCAAATGCAGAAGCCACAGGCCGGAGCCACAATGCAGACCATTGTCATGTTGCCTGATGCCAAGGCATACTCGTCACCTAGCCTTGTATAGCCATCTGGCACAGTCGACCACCACATAACCGTGCAGAAATACACCCATGCATGTCAGTACTGGCACCTTGTGTGTTTGTGTGTGTTGTATGATGCATATGATCACATCCACACTCACTACAACCCCCAGTGACATACTGAAGCATGCTGTCTGATATCAGAAACACTCCCCATACCCTTTGCCCATATAACCTCTGTATGACCCGTGTGGTGCATGTGATAGCTGCGCAGTAATGTGCTGTGTCTATCTCACTAGTAATGAGCTGCATCCCTGGCCCTGGCAAATGTGTCAATGTGTGTGTGTCCTTGTGAGAGTGTAGCTGTGTTGACACTGGCACCTGTTCAAGTGGACATGCACGTGTACATCACCTACTGTAGAGCTACCATATCCCTGAGCAGATGTCACTCGCCATCACATATATGTTCTGCAGACTCCACAAATGGTAACCTATGTGGTGCATCCAACAACTGCATAGGACTGTGATAGCACTACATAGTCATCAGGGGTTTGATACGCTGTGCTGGTAGGTGTGTGACATAAACATGCTTAGGTTTTACTTTCCCAACCCTCCCTAACATGTCGATGCCTCTGTCTGCCTCTCTCACTCCCTCACTGGTGGATGTGGAGACCTATACCTGCTTGTCTTAAGCTGATAGCGTCTGCATGAATTGCAGCCCTCCCCTAACTGATTGCATGTGGAACAGCTGTAGTTTTTACATCATCTAAAGTTCAGTATAATTTATAAACTTATATGATTATTACATTATTTACAATTTATAGACTTTTTAAAAAAAATTTTTAACAACATAATATATATTTTTTAAAATATAATAATTTTAAAACAAAATATTGTATAAGGTATACATATGAATTATTGTGTATACATTTTTAGACTGGTTGTAAATAATCTATTTTAATGTATTTAATTTTTCTGAAGACATTGTTATGAGTTTTTTTCTAAGTGATGTTATATAGTAACAATAATTTTATATAATTGTTACACTAGCACTTTAAATATTTGAATTGGTGGTTGCTTTGGCGCCAAAAAGTTTTTAAAATGGAGTGTAGGTCAAAGATTGAATTGTTCTGAAGAAGTCTGCATTTGCAGGTGAAAGCGCTTAACCTGATCTTTTGGAGAGTTTTGGAGTGTAGTTTTTATTAATAAATACTTTTATATTCCTTGTTCGAGTCGTGTTCACTCACTGAATTTATATAACATTATATAGACAGTTGGTTGCCATCTAGTGGACTATACATATATATATATATATATATATATATATATATATATATATATATATATATATATGTATATCTACATATATAGATATGTAGTATCGGTTTAAATAGTACATATCGTGCAGCGGTAGCATTGTTGCCTCACAGCAAGATGTTCTCCCGTTCGATTCTCGGCTTTGGTTGAGAGTGCCTTCTGTGCGGAGTCTGCATGTCCTCCCCGCAGTCAAGCGGGCATTCGAAAGACATGCGTTGAATGGGCGTGCCTTCGTTGAAGGCTGGGCATCGAGCTGGCAACTTGACACCATAAAAAACAACTGCCAATCATTAGCGGACTGGAGTTCCGCTGTGGTGACCCCTAACCGGGAAAAGCCGAAAGACAAACAACAACAAGTATCTCTTTAGATATTACTATATTTACACTCACACATACATCTAGATGTTGGTATACATTCTCTGTACTGTTGCATGACTGGGCTGGATGTTATGTTTCTGAAAACATCAGACTTGTATATCTGACATAGTTTAGGGGTAAATCACTTTGTGTATGGTGTGCGTGGTCCTGGTTTCGAGCCTTGCAGGGGCAGTTTATTTTGTTGCTTGCCAGAACAGAGGCCATTGGATACTGAGTGGTTAAGGCACTTTACAGCAGTTGTAAGTGGGTGTGCGCATTTATGTGGCGGTAACCACTGCTACCTTCCGGTTACAGTTTTTTTGTGTAAACCTGCTTACTAGTGCCTTATTCAGTATGACAGCGATACTTCATATGTGCATTTCCTGCAGTACTCCAGTTCATAAATATGTGTTATTTAGTGGGTTTTGCAATAAAACTATTGGTTATAACATGCTTTGCTATGTAAAATATTCTGTGCTGCAGTGGAACTCGAACCAGGAATGCCTGCTCGATGGTGAATGCTCTGCCCACTACACTGTTGCTGTGATGCGTCATTTGCATATATCTTCCTTGTTGTCCTCTTCAGCCTTTTAAGCTGCTTTAACCGTAGCTAAATGATGGGCACACCCACACACCTACGGTTAGCTGTACTCGGATTTTTAAACATAATTAATACTCAGGTTTCTTCATTTCATTTTAATGTACTATTGCTGTTGTACACATGGGGGACTGTTGGTGGGGATATGCGGCCACCTATGGGCGGTCTCGGTCATTTCTTACCACTTTCTGCTGTTCTACATTGCAGGGTCATGTTTATTCTGAGAGCACTGCTCTCAGACATGCCCCCTGCACTTGTACATGTTCCATGTAAGCCTAGGGGATTGGGCAGCGCACCTTCATTAATATGCATGGTGCGCTGCCTTCCTGCTCCTAAACGGGCACTTCCGTGCAGGACTAGCGTAGTCCTGCGCGGAAGATTAGTGAATCCAGGGGATATTGACACAATTATGAAAAATCATGATTTTCAGATCTAAAACATTAGCAAGCCCTAATATCTCCACAAACCTGCTGTATTAATTTCGTGTTGATACCATAACTCTGGAGGTGTGCTACTCAGGTGTCCTGGGGTGAATACTTGATATGCTCACTGGTTATGGTTCATAACGTAGAAGCCTCATTTGTGTGTATGTGTGTGTATGTCTGTATATAAATTTTATATATATATATATATATATATATATATATATATATATATATATATATATATATATATATTAAGGGTTCCTATTACGAGAGTGAAGATTCCTTTATGCGAATATGAAAATGTCGGCCCATATTGCGCAAAGTACGTAAACCATGAAAGTTCAAAACCGCGAAGTTCGAAATGTCAATTTGTTTTGGTTGGCCCATCTGCGGTATAGCTCCGTAAGGTAAGTGTCCGATAGATAGGAATTTAGTGCTAGGATTTGGGTTAAGGTAAGTGTATAGATAGGTAATGTATGTAAGAGTTAGTGTAGTGTTAGAAGTAGGTGTTTTTTAAATGTATGTATGTGTTTTATTTATTTTGTTTGGGTGTATGTGTGTAGGGGAAGTGTGGTATTACGGACCTTAGGGTTAGGAGGGTTAAGGAGAGTGCATAGATAGTTGTGTTTGTGGGGTTTAATGTAGTGTTAGAGGTAGGGTTTTGATGCTTTAATTTAGGTTAGAAGTAGGGCTTGGTTAGTGTATGTATGTGGTTTATTTATTTTGTTTGGGTAGTTAGTATATAGCGGGTGGTGGGGTTGGCCGACTATGACAGTTTGATAATTTTGTTTCACGGTTCAGTGCATTCAGGATTTTCGCGGTTCACGGTATAGAGGTCAGTGTTTTGGTATTTACACATAGGGTTTTTCGCTTTGGTAATATAGACCCATACATTAACACGGAAACCTTTTTTGGACTTGGAGGAAAGTAAACCACAGCCTGAAGCCTGAACTTAAAGTAGAGAACTTTAATCATCACTTTCAAAACAAACAAAGCTTAAACTTTTGAGCGCTTTCATTCATTCGTGTTAAAAGTTGAACTTCATCAGAAATTTAACCTTATCCTTGGCAGGCCTAACAAATGTCAAAAATGTCTCAAAAATTATGGCTAAGTGTTTTTTTCCTCTAGGAAACAATTCACTAATATTGCCATTTGATGGATCAAGCTTTCGACAATAAGCATTGACAAAGAGGTGTTTGAGTAAAAGGGTTTTCGCTGAACTAAAGTAGACCCTCTAAATATATATATATATATATATATATATATATATATATATATATATATATATATATATATATATATGTCTGTGTGTGTGTGTGTGTGTGTGTGTGTGTGTGTGTGTGTGTGTGTGTGTGTGTGTGTGTGTGTGTGTGTGACACTGTC
The DNA here is from genome assembly GCF_019279795.1 of Protopterus annectens. Taxonomy (NCBI): domain Eukaryota; kingdom Metazoa; phylum Chordata; order Ceratodontiformes; family Protopteridae; genus Protopterus; species Protopterus annectens. Next base: position 109,588,209 of record NC_056745.1, read on the forward strand.
AAAATGCAGCTTTCCAATGAGCAGTTTTTAGAACACAAATATATCGACTACTCCACAACAAATGGGTAGTGTAGTTTGAGTATTTGAGTTCGGTATTTTGACTGGAGATTGCGGTTCAGTGAGGAACAGGGAATTAACCCATTTCATTGTAGTGCAATCTTTCAGTTGGTATATATAATTTGCAGGGGGTGTGGGGGGGAACGCAGGGGGGCTTGCCCCCCCTGCAATATAGTAAAATACACGTACCATTGACTATGGAATGTCACGATACGGTAAGCTGCATAGAATGGGTGACTAACATCACTTCCTGATATGTCGAGTACATCAAACTACAGGTGTCAATGTATTCAGTTTCGACCTGGCTGCAATTTCTCTGTTCTGGATTCAGGATTTTGGGTTGAACATGTGACCAGTCGACCTATGTAGTTTCAAGGTTTCAACAGTAAACCTATATGTTTGTGTGTGTGTGTGTGTGTGTGTGTGTGTGTGTGTGTGTGTGTGTGTGTGTGTGTGTGTGTGAGTACACACACACATCCAAAAACGTAAACATGGCTTTTGCACAGAAAATATCAGCTACACTGTGAATGGATGAAACACAATGCACTGTGGATCTGAATCCCCAAACTTCATTTACCAAAAAAAAAAATCCTGCTGTAAAACACTTTTAAAGGGGTTTTTGCATGGGAAGTAAGCCCCTCCTACACCCACCAAAATTATATATACCAATTTCACAGTCGTACCAACTTGAAAAAGTAGGAAATCATTTCCGGCACAAGTTGCCAACAGTGGTTTCCTGTGAAGGAACTCAGATCATTGGTGAGTTGAACCTCAGGCAACTGATACTCAAGTGTTTAATTTTTGTCCAGCAGTAGGGTAACAGAAAATGTCAGATCTGTACACATCCCACACTACCAAGGATTTCTCATGAAGATACACATTTTGCTTAATCTATTCTCCTGTACATTTTATTCTGTATATTGTTATGCTGTACTTGTAAAGAGGCATCATAACCACTTTTTTAAGATACTGCAAATGAAAATTCTTGCTGTATATCTGCAGATGAAGTCTGCGCTTTACGTGGATAAATGTAAAGTCATTCTCAGCCTGGTCTGAGATGCGTCAGGTTTTTCAGTGGCTTTCAGTTCTGGTCTCCTGAATGTTTAAATCTCAGACTGACTATTTTTCTCTTCACCTAAACATAGATAGTGTATTCTATGTCTTCCCATAGCCACTCTAACAAAAAAATATAGATAGCTAGATAGCTAGATGAACTGATAGATAGTCAAACAAGACAGACAGACAAATGCATACATAGAAAGATAAAGAGATGGTAATACATATATGTCTTGATAGAGATATAGGCAGAGATATAAAGGATGAAAGTCCTTAACTGTGTGTGTGTTGTAAAAAATTGATGGGTCATATAGCTCCCCAGTACTAATTTGTATATTGAATGCGTCTTTTGTGTGCCATTTATTTTTGGCTTATCAAGAAATCCAAAACATTCTCATCTCCAATGAGATAATGATGGTGTATTAGTCATGAATTTCGCACATTGTCACAACCCTGGTAATTTAAATTGCCAGTCTCTTACATTCTCAGCTGTGATGTGATAATGGTTCTCAGTTTGTTAACCAAGAACCTGTCACATCTTTACTAAATTGACATTTTCGTCATGTAACCATCACGGTGCACATCATTTGTTGTCAGCTTAAATCATACAACACGAGGTGACTGGGTGGCTGCTTAACTATGCTTGCAAGGACAGACTAAGAGGTAGTTATGATGCTACTACGGGAGGTCGTGACATATACAATGTTTAGGATACCCTCTGTGTTGTAACTTAAAAAGGTATCAGTTTTTTAGGCAAAAAAGAAAAATAGCCTGACAGTTAAAAGATCAGGAGAACAGAACCAGAATTCACTAAATTACTTGACATGTCTCAGACAGGCTAAGAATGATAGTAAAACTTATACTTCTACAGGCAATGATAAATAAATTAAAGTACATTTACTAAAAAGCTGCATATGTGCTAACATGAGATACACATCTCACAAACTGATTAATGCTTCCCAAAAAAAATTAATAAAAAATACTCATTTATAAAACTAAGTCGTCAATATGCAAATTATATGATGAGCAGCAGATTGCTGTACTAAAAAATGTAAGTCATGCACTGTTATGGTAAAATAGCATATGACTATACAAATAATACTGTATCAGAGAGATTAATATACTGTATCATAATTTGATTTTGTTGTATTATTCATTAATTATATTAATTTCATTTACTACTGTATGATAATAGCTGTTGCATTCCATTACTTGTGACTTTTTTTTCTTATATGCTCTTTCTACAGATTCAACTGACCTCACCTGTAGCCAGCACAGGTAAGGGAAAGGTCACCACCTCTGTGTATCAACAGCAAGCTTCACAGCATTGGGAGTGGGGGCTCCCCACCTACTAGCAGCACCTGGTGATGCAGCCTGAAATCCCACAAACCTTAACTTCAGGACCTGGTGGAGACTGCAGTGGTGTGAGCACAGTAGGACCTGTATCAGAGTCTTCTGTAATAAGTGGAAGACTTGCTGACCTTGCTGACTCCTACCACCAAGGCCTAGAGGCAGAGTACCCCATAACATTTGAGTTTCCCAACCTAGAACCCTCTGGTCAGGGCTCCTTGTAAGCCTTATTGGACCAGGCTAAAAGAAGCTGCACTCATGTCTCCCCCTCTATCCCCCATCAGCTGTGCCCCCACCATCTTGTATCAAACTCTCCCCTTGTAACTTTACAGAATTCCTTCCCAGCACCATTTGTCCACCCTGTTTGTCAGTCTCTCTGTCCATTTTTGAACAAAGCCTACTGCGTAAACCCCCACCCATCTGTCTTTCGTGCCTTCTTGTATGTTTTCATCAATACCATTGTCTCTTTCCGAAAACTCACTCTACTCTTTAATACCCTTCCACTTTGTTCTGCCTTAGATTTCCATGTGTGTGTGTGTGTGTGTGTGTGTGTGTGTGTGTGTGTGTGTGTGTGTGTGTGTGTGTGTGTGTGTACACATGTATGAAAAAGGGGGTCTACCCCTACAAAAATGACCCATCCTCTGCCAGTTCTTCCACCTGCACAACGGTCCTATGTCATCCTACTCATACCTCTCAATCTATTACTGCAAGAAATCAGGATGAAGCCGAAAATAACAGGGGAAAAGGCCCAACATTAGGGACAGATTTTAAATATTGCTTTTACAAAATTAGAAAGTAGAAACAGGATTTGTGTTAGCATGCATTTTCTGAAGGATATGAAGTTTGAAACTCAATTGTATGTCATTATTTAATGACTTCAATCCTCAATGAATTAACAGAAACCAATTTTTATGAGGAACATACTGAAAATATGAGGCAAAAATCTGGACAGTTGAGAGGCTTCCTACTGTGTTTCCTTTGTGTGCTTTGTCCCTTTTCTTTACTTTCCTATCCTCCCCATTTACATAGATATAAAAGTAATTAACTGCTGTTCATCAAAGAACACTTGTAGAGATCGGCTGCTGACAAAGTTACTATAAGCTGCTAACTAGTGACAATGAGTACCAGCAAAAACAACTTCTCATAGGTTCATAGGTTCACAGTTTCAAAGGTCCATAGGCTCATAGGTTCATATGTTCATATCTTCATAGCTTCATAGATTAATAGGTTCATAGTGTCATAGATTAATAGGTTCATAGTGTCATAGGTTCATAGGTTCAGAGCTTCAAAGCTTCATAGGTTCAGAGCTTCATAAGTTTATAGATTTACAGGTTCATAGCTTCACAGCTTAATAGGTTCATAGGTTCATAGCTTCATGGGTTCACATCTTCATAGGTTCATAGCTTAATAAGTTCATAGGTTTAGAACTTCATAGGTTCATAGCTTCATAGTTTCATAGGTACTCACTAGGCTATTGATGTTTAAGGCTCTTTAGAAGCCTACCCCTCCATTCCCATACAGTTTTAACCCTTATATTTTAAGTACAAATAACCAGAGATGATCAGAACATTCATATGTTGCTCCTATCTACAATGGACAAGGGTGTTAAACCAGGTGTAAATTTGAAGGTACCCATCCATTCATCCATGAACAGTGTGAGAACTACTTTGCTTTATGCAGAGAAGAAGATGATTCCAAAGAAATGTTATTCTCTGTGATACATATTTATTCCTGCAACATGTTCTGTTTATGTTGCAAAAGAGATTCAGACCCCTTGAGCAAGTGCTTATCTCCCTTTAAACTTGCAAATGTGGAGTAGGTCAAAAAGGACAGGATCTATTGAGGTTATGTATGTGATCCTCCCTCAGTAGGCTGTAAGACACAGTGAAGAGAAGCAAGGCTATGAGATGGCTGGCATAGTTTTTATGAACTAGGCCCTTGATTTTCTTAGTAAAAAAAACCTGGGCATTTGAATTGCATTAAATGTTTGGTCAGGTACATACCAAAGGGACATCATTCCCTTCGACTGGCCTGGTCAGTGTGGAATACAGTAGAATGATCACTTGTATTGACCTGGACACCGTACACTTAGTGATAAGCTATGCATATAAAACGCTATTTCTTACAATAGTGGATATATAGTGATCAACTGACAGTTCGTTGCTTACAGAAGTTCCCAGGACCCCAACAAATGGATCAATTTTCAGGGGTTTGTTGTCAATATGATAGTTACAAGGGACCTCATGCTTGCTGAAGGATACTATTATACATTTTTTGGCATTCAGTTTTAGTACATGGTTTTAATAACAGCTATACTGTACCAAGGCTAGCAACCCAGCAGTGTAAACCTTGGCTCTAAATGATAGTTACTGTTGAAGTGACACCCCGACCCCATGTGCAAAAAGCAGGGAAAAGGGGTTGTGAATGGATGGATAGATTGGTTTGGGAGAGGCCTTCTTGTAGGATCCTTTTTCCTTTTCGTTTTTCCCTCTTGGAGATCTTGATGCCCCCCGAGGAGTGCATGATGGCACCAAGCTTACTGCCATCAGCAAACCTGGTCAGCTATAAATATTCAACAGTCACTTTTTTAAGACTTTTATTGAATTATCAGTTGTGACGCAGGCAAATTTACATTTATATGAAACTAATCAAACTATATTAGCAAAGTAACTAACAAACCTTATTCTTCACATATATTGCTATGTATCATATAACCTAAGCAACATTATATATATTATTCAATTCCTGCTCCATTTTTTAAACAAGAAAGATCTTTATTAAACCATCACAACATAAGCAATCATGCATTTATATAAATGAAAGCAAACCACATCGACACAGTCCTAGTTGCAAGCATTATACAGCACTTATAATCTGCCCAATCATTTTCAGTCAAACATTATATAGCGCATTTAAATCCTGCCTTCTTTTAAACCACATTCCTCCCTTGTATGTATTGTTTCCACAATTGCCATTTTCCCAATGTAGTTTGCTCCTACCCTTATCTAAAGATCTCAGTTCTAGTTGTTTTACCTCTGTTACTATATTCACTACTTCTAATATTGTCGGTTTAGATTTTCATTTCCATTTTCTAGTAATTGCTTTTTTGGCAGCCACTATTATTAGACACAGCAAGGTCATACCATGTCTAGAAAGTTCCAGTTCTGTATCATAACTCAGAAAAATCATCTCTCTCATCACACCAATCCCCCACCAAGCATCTTTGACAGTGCATCCTGCAGGGAATCCTTAAAGTCTGCCAACCCACCACATTCCCAGACAATATGTTCCCATGTTCCTCTTCCTTCACCATCACATCTCCAGCATTTGTTGTCTACTGGAGGAAACATTCTCTGGAGTCTACTTGAGGTATAAAAATATCTATGTAAACATTTCCAAGCAAAAATCATAAATCTTCTATATTTTGTTTTATATTTGGGAGACCTGTATCCTCCCATTGTTTCTTTGTGAATAGCTTATCCAGTCTCTCTTCCCAATCCTTTCTAATCTCCTCTGATTGATTATTATAGTTACCGTGCAATATGTTATATGCTCTACTAATTATTCATTTTTTAATGGCAGTTTCTGTTCTAGATTCTACTAAAACCTCTTCCAGTGCTGGCCTTTTCTTTGGGACTCCCCTCCCCATTTCTTTCACTTTGCCTATACTCATATAAATCCTTGATACGGAAGGCAATCATTAACCTGCAGTCCAAAAAATTCCTGGCCTCTTTCCATTCTATTGCCTTTTACTACCAATACCTTGGTTCCTTTGCCAGTTTTCTCCAACTAATTTCAGCCCCCTCTTGCCTGTTGTCTATAGCCCTAATTGCAGTCATCGCTATTGACAGAATCTCCATTCACTAGTCACAAGTCTTTTGTTGGAGGTAGAGCAGCCCACCCTAATTTCCTTGGCTCCATTTCTGAGCCAGTTTGCTATGCAATGAGTTCCATAGGGATTAACAATTAGCTGGCATAGTTTATGATATCCGAGTGGGAGATTGTTTGGAATGCCTTTGCAGGGTCTAGACATGCAGCGTGTTTTGATTTTCCCTTGTCCATTGCTTCTGTATCCTTCTTAAAGTAGTCACCCAGTTTAACTAGTCAGGATTTGCCTTTTACAAATCCAAGATGGCTTGGGTCAAGAGTTTGTTGGTCACCTATGTCCTTATTCATTAATTCCATGATGATCCTTTCCATAGTCATACAGATGAGGCTGGTCAGGCTTATGAGTCTATAATTAAGTGGGTCTGCTGATGCCTCACCTTTGTGGGGAAGAGAGTTGCCAGTGTTCATTCATCTGGCACAAAGCCTGTTTGGAGGCTGACTTTGGTTATCCTCTGTAGGCCTGACAGGCCCTGTTTCAGGCTGGTCAGCAGACAGCCTGATATGTTATCCTGCCACATAGAATCAGTGTTCTTGGCCTTGAATATTGCCTTGAGAACTTGTTTATGAGAGATTTTGGGATATAGATGTGAGTATGAGATCTGAGACTGTTGGAGGGGAGGGGGGACTGAAGTTAGAACTAAATTTATTCTCTAGTAGATTGGCTATGTCTTCGGAGTTTGAGTATGGAAAATCATTTACTATTAGCTCTGCCTGGTGCTGTTCATTTTTCCAGGGGTTGTAATATGGGTCAAGAATGCTCTGTGGTTGTTATTTGCATGGATGACAATTTTTATGTCACATCTGGCTTCGGTTGATCTGCTAACAATACAGAGTTCCTTGTTAAGTTTAGCAAGAGCTTTTTATGAATCTTGAGAGTTGCATTTATTTTTACATTCAATGAGCTTTCTTCTTTTATTAAAGAACCTGTTTATATTTAAGTTCCATCACTGGTGGTTTATTTTTGAATTTGTAGTTATACTTAATACAAAGGTGGACAGATGCATCTATGCACTTATTTACATATGCATACAATTTGGCAGTAAGGGGTCCAGCATAAACACAGGGATCATTGATACTGAAGGGGACGTTGAATTAGGCCAGGTTAGCACTCATTTTCAGTAGATTAAACTTAGTATATTTTCTGAATACCGACTTCAGTCTTAAGGTAAATATGACTGCTCTATAGTCTGATTTCACCATGGAGGGAGTTACAGTTGGTGGAGCACAGAGCAATCGCATATCAGTGAGTACCAAGTTCAGGATTTTATTGCCTCTGGTTAGGGTGCAGATTATCTTGTTCACAGAGTTTGTATTTAGGGGGTCCAGAAATATCTGGGTTTACATGTCAGATAATTTATTATTTACTGTATTTATTTGTGTATCCATTGTTGACTGGGCCAGTCCCACTAGGCTAGTCTTTGTCTTTTATTTTCAGGGTAGAAACAATGTGGTATTTATACTATGAGGGGAAATTTAGCTAGGGCATTGGGGAACTTCCCCTATTCGTAGATTTGGAGAGAATGAATAAGCACGCACATCCTGTTCCTAGCACAGGGGTGAATGGGAGGATGGTGTGTGATGTGGCGAAGAGGGAGGAAGGCACAGAGGTGAATGGCAGTGCTGTGGAGAGCACTAGTCATACTGTAGAGGATCCCAAAGTCATTTTACAGCAAAGACAAAGACGATGAAGAAAAGAAGTAAAGGAGGAAAGTTCTGAAATAAGTGACGAGGAAGACAAAAAAGTGAGAATTAGTAAAATAAGGGAATTCTATTGGTAAAAGGCTAAAATACAGGAAAAGACAAACTGAAAAGAAAATGTCTCTATGTGAGCTAAAGTATTAGGAGAAGGGAATATAGAAACAGCTGCAATGCCAGATGGAGTAGGATATGATTTGTATAAAAACTTAATAGAATGACAAAAATAATATTTCTTAAAAATTTTGAATGAATGATTAAATGAAGGTTCCTTTTATAAAGCATTACATTGTGGAATACTTATATTTATTAGGAAGCAGGAGGATAAAGGTATAATGAGAAACTGGAGACCGATAGTATTGAGTAATAGTGATTATAAGATCTTTATGAAAATAATGCAGATGAGCTTTGAAACAAAGATAAAAAGTGTTACGGAGGACAGTATATACAGCACAAACAGAAAGGGATGTCAAGAATTATTACTGATAGTAAGAGAAGTTGTAGATGATATTATAAACAGAAGAGTAGAAGCTAAACTTATAATAGGGGATATTAATAAGGCATTTGATACAACAGGACATGACATGTTATGGGCAATAATGAAATAATACAATATAAGTGAGAAAATCAGAAAATTATGTATTTCTGTTTGTAGAAATAATAGAGTAACAATTTTAGTAACTGGTTGGCTAAGTAAAGTGGTAAATATGAGGAGGGGTGTAAGACTGTGATATCCAGTGAGTTGTATACACTTTGTTTTAATTATGAATGTTATTATAGGTGAACTAAATTATAAAATACAGCAAGCAGGGTACGTAATGCTTGAGGGGTTAAGAATTCCAATCTTGGTAATTTATGCAGATGATATTATAGCAACTGCAAAAAAAATGTGGATAAAACAATTAATATTGTATTTAAATAAATGTTTAGAAGCAAAAGGATGACTTTAGCAAAGAGAAATGTAAAGGATTAGGAGATGTGGTGAAAGTAGAGGGAATATATTTTACAATGAATGAAATCTGTGTCTTTGTTATAAACTTTGGGAACAAGATTGTAAGGTGTGTACAATGGGAAGATAATAGAAGAGTTAAAATAAATGTCTTTCTGGAAAACATATAGATTATCATTTAGGAAAAAGGTTTATTTGATAAATTAGGTTTTAATGGGAGAAAATAGCATATTTAGCCAGTGTATTTATGTTGCCAATAGTATTTGGGGCTCTAGAATGAATCCAATAAAAAGAAGTTTGTATGTAAATAAAAAGGAAGGAGGTTTAGGGTTAATTAACCCAGTGGTACTATGTTGCTTCACTAAATTTGTAAAAAGTGCTGAAGTGAATAAATGAAAAAGAAAGATTAGTTGCAAAATGTTCAAATGCAAGTATGACAACTTTTGGCATATGGTAAAAAGGAGCAAAAGAGAAAAAGAAGGTATAAATGAAGAAATGAAATGTTATCAGGAAAAATATTAATGTGGAACATAAAAATTGATGAAATAAAAAGTAGAGAAAAATATGGTATCCGAATATTAGGATACAGTATTATTTTGTCAAACTATGGGAAAAGCTAGCAGATGGAAAAATTAATGTTAATAAATAAGAAATAAATGGTGTAATATAAAGTAGAACGCCAAGATTTTTTTTGTGGAGACTAGTAATAGATGAATTTCCAGTGAAAGGAGCCATGCTATGTAAAAAGAAAAGTGAAAGAATATCCCCGGGATTTAGTAAGGTTCCATGCAGGAATAGCTTATTCCTGCATGGAGGCAACCATTTAGGAGCAGCATGGCAGCATGCCATGCATAGTAATGAAGGCAAGCTGCCTCAGCTCCTAAATGGACATGGAGCATGGACATGTGCAGGGGGCATGTCTGAGAGCAGAACTCTCACAATATACATGACCCCACAGTCAAGAACTACTGTTTGGCAGTTACAATGAGTGAGACTGCTCATAGGGGTTGCATACCCCCCAACAGCACAGATCAATGCAGTATGCCCAGATATGTGGCACGTATGTCTGGCCTGTCCCGCATTTACCCTGCCAAATTACTGGGATGATCTCATCTAAAATAATAGCAAACATACAAGTGTCAGAGTTCAAATCATTCAGAAAATGTACATAAAAACAAATCCCGTTACCCTAGCAACACCCGAAGTTTATAAGAGCAATATTTAAAAAATAATAATATAAACACCTTTTTTTTTATCAAGTAGATTAAATTTAACCATAGGTGAGCGGGTTTGCCCATTGCTTAGCTATACATACTGTAGCTTAAATGGCACAAGAAGATAAATATCAAGATACAGGCAAATAAAGCAGAACTGCAATAGTGTAGTGGTCAGAGCATTCACCTTACGAGCAGTCATTCCCGGTTTTATTCTCATTCCATTTTCCATGTCAAATCACTTTATGAACAATATTTTTTGTTGCATAACCTACTAAATAACATATATTAGTGAACTGGAGTACTGCATTAAATGCAGATGTGAGGTGTCATTGTAATAATGTAAAATCCGCAGATAAACACAAGTGCCCCATATAGTATATATACACATGAATCAGGGATACAAATTGAAGGTATAATGTCTTATGAATGATAAATCCATAGTGTGTCCAAATCCTCCACCTTCCCAAGAACCATGATACATTTCTGTCTAAATTAGTGCAGGGGTAAGCGGAAGTAAGCAGTTTTAAGCAGTAGTAAGGAGGTTTATGCCTATTTGTGCAGGGGTAAGCAATGTGCACACAGGTTAAGCAATACTGAAGTTAACTCTCTGTAAGCATATTTAACTGGAAGTTAGCATTGCTTACCATCACGCAAAACCATGAAAACCTGCTTACAATTGCTTAAAAGTGCCTTAATCACTCTGTATCCAACAGTCACTGTTCTGCCCAGCAACAAAATAAACAGCCCTTACAGGTCTTGAACCTAGGACACTGTACACTATAGTCACAGTAGTTAACCAGTAAGCCAGTACAGCAGTACATAAGACTGAGGTATCACCAAACAGATCCACACGATAGGAAAATGAAAACTAACATGTGAAAGGAATCTGTATACAGTTTTATGTTGTATAACCTATTACATAACATAAATATGTAAACTGGAGTACTGCATTAAATGCAGGTGTGAGGTGTCATTGTAATAATGTTGTAAAATCCACAGATAAACACAAGTGCCCCATACAGTATATGTACACATGAATCATGGATACCAAACACATATATAACATGTAATGGATGATAAATCAATGCCAAACAGTAAATAGTGTGCAAATTAAAAATTAAGCAACATTAAGCATTGCACACCCCTGCTTAGTAGGTGTAAGCAATGTGTAGACCAGCTAAATCAGGTTGAACTGGAGTACTGCCTGTAGTCCAGATGTGAGGTGTCTTTGTAATAAAGTGTTGAAATCCCCCAAGAAACACAAGGACCCCATACAGTGTACATACACATAAATCACAGATACCAAATGCATACATAACATGTAATGAATGATAAATCAATGCCAAACATATGTGCATAACAACAATCTGGAATCTGGGAATAGGCGTAGAAATAGTCAGGTACTGTTAAAAAACAATACCTCCAAAGGTATGCCAGGTAAGAGGTGTATACTGCAGGTAAAACACAGTTCATGTATATATTTGTCTACATCCATACCACTGTCCAAACTAAGGCCATAGAGTAGTGCAATAATACCTGTAAGGTACAAATCACAGCACTGACTAGGAAAGTAATGAGAACTACAGGGATATACAAGTTGTTAATTGACATCCCCCCACACCATATCTGCAACAATAAATTAAATACACAACTCAGTTGGTATGTGCACTATTAAATCTACTGTTGGGACATATATCCTTTTGTTTGATAAATATTGAAATTTGTTCTATGCATGTGCCATGTTGAAATACTTCCACATTGGTGGCATACTGCCATCAATGTACTTGCATGCTGTTGTAATGGTCATTGTAGTTCCATATATCGATGTGTTCTGTTTCCTATGCAACTGTTCCATATCTGATGTTTTGGGTTAATGGGAATATCTGTGCATGCTGTTATACCTAATCCTGGAATGTGTTGACTATTACTAACTCACATATGTGTTAAAATTGAAACACCATAGCACGTTTGGGAAGGCCGGTCCCAGCGGACCCACCTCTCCCACCTCATCTGGCCATGGCAGTGGACACCAGCACATCTGGGGTGCACCACGGGACTTCCTCATCCACTGGTCATGCACCACCTTCAGGTGGAACCGCCTCAGGGGATGGGGCTCGCCCCCCAGGAGCGGGTGCAGAAAGGATACTGTCACCCATCATCAGGTCCGGGGTCTGGTGCATAGCGAGCTCAGCAGGGAGTTTGGAGATCTGCTATGCCAGCTTGGGAGCTGCATGGTACAAATAGAGAGTCAGCATGCCCCTCCTACTCAGCTCTCAGCACAGCCACCTTCGGGGCCATAAAGGTGCAGTGGTGACTGCCCATGGATGGGGACCTCAGTCCCACTGTTTCCACTTGGGGGCTCATGGGTTTCTGACTTCCAAACACCCCTCCCCATCCAAGGTGTCTACCCCCACATGTGTCATATACCACACATGTATGCTGTCTTGTCTGTCTTGTCTGTTATCCTACCCAACCCATCTCCCCAAACATACATACTATCCTTCCCCAACATCCCCCTCTCATCTTAAAAAAAAAAGGGCAATCTGTTCCCCAAAAAAGTCTCACCCCATACATAGCTGTCCATTTTGCACTTGTCCACTGGACACACGTAATCTGGTCTAATTGGCTTCACAACATATTATTGTTGACCTCACCTCTCTCTCAGGGATATGAGTGACCAAATCTAGCTCCAAATCGGTGTATATGCACAGCTGTTGCTGTAGAAGAAATGGGAAGCTATGGACATTCCTTACACCTGTCCTACACATTCCTAGATATTTTACATACTGTCTTTGGCTCTTTGTGCCCCTTTTCTCCACTTTCCTATCAAGCCTTTTTCATTTCTTTTAAATAAATTAGCACGGGGGTAAGCAGGAGTAAGCACTTTTAAGCAGCAGTAAGTATGTTTAAGCTTGTTTGCATGGGGGTAAGCAATGCCTACATAAGTTAAGCAATTTAGAAGCTAACTGAGTATAAGACACTGTAACCAGAAGTTAGCAGTGCTTATCTTTGCACAAACCCACGCAAACCTGCTTACAACTGCTTAAAAGTGCCTTAATCACTCTATAGCCAATGACCCTTGTTCTGCCCAGCAACAAAATAAACAGCCTTTGCAAGGCTTAAACCCATAGCCAAAGGGATTTACTACTAAGCCATGTCACATATACATAACCTTCATGTTTTCACAAACATATCATCCAGCACAGTCATTCAACAGTACAGGAAATGTATTTATACACGCAGATGTATGTGTGTGTGTGTGTGTGTGTGTGTGTGTGTGTGTGTGTGTGTGTGTGTGTGTGTGTGTGTGTGTGTGTGTGTGTGTGTGTGTATGTGTGTGTGTGTGTATATATATATATATATATGTATATATATATATATATATATATATATATATATATATATATATATATATATATACATATATATCGAAAGCTCATAACATCTAAATTCAAAACAGCGAGACCAAATGATCGAAAATCCAAAACATCTAAAACTCAAAACATCGAATCCCAAAACACTGAAAACTACAAAGCAACTATAAATAACATCCCACACACTATTTACTATGTTTATGCAGGGGGGCAAGGCCCCCTGCACCCCCACCCCATTGTAAATTAAATATACATACTCAGAGGTCGCACTACGATGGGGTTAGGAAATTAACTTTTCCCCCACAGTAGTGCAACCTTGGAGTTGGTATATTTAATTTATGGGGTGTGGGGGGCAGAGCCCACCACATGCGGGATGCAGGGGGGCTTGCCCCCCTGCATAAACGTAGTAAAACCTCTGTGGGATGTTATTTATAGTTGCTTTGTAGTTTCAATGTTTTGAGATTCGATGTTATGAGTTTTAGATGTTTTGGGTTTTAGATGTGGCTTAGATGTTATGAATTTAGATGTCATGGGTTTTCAGTGTTTTCAAGTGGAACCATATATATATATAGATATATATATATATATATATATATATATATATATATATATATATATACACATATATCTGTCTATATATATATATATATATATATATATATATATATATATATATATATATATATATATATATATATATATATATATATATATATATATATATAGCTCTAAAACGTCCTGGTGCACGTTACAGTACACTTCAGTGCACAGAGAAAACAAAATATGATAAACCTCCAAAAAATACTCCAGCACAAAGAAAACACAACAGCAAATGTAGCAATTCAAGTTTTAATCAAAGCACAGTCTGCAGCACAGACTGGTTTCACCGCATGGCATCATCAGTGTGTGTCTTAATGGGCAACCAGCACTTATTTATGTAGCAGCATTTAAAGATACATTACACTTTTTGTGCTTTCCCTCATACCAATTCTTCTTATACCTTTAATAAACCAATTCAATTGCTACATTTGTAGCAATTGAAATGTATTCACCAGCAAGTAGTACACTATCTCTCTCTACATAACATTATAGCAAACTATCAGCATGGCTTTAGACCTCATCACAGTACCACCACTGCCCTTCTTTCCTTTATAGATACTATTAACAAAAATCACAACAATAATCTTCTCTCTTCCGCTCTTTTCATTGATCTCTCTAAAGCTTTCGACATGGTCAACCTCTCTCTCTTAACAAACATTCTTGAATCTCTCTCTATTGATAACCTAGCCATTAAATGGTTTAGATCATATCTTAGCAACAGACAACAAGCAGTTATATGGGAAAACCATATCTCTTCTCTTTGCTATTTCCATTGGAGTTCCTCAGGGCTCCATTCTTGGTCCACTTCTCTTCTCCCTCTTCATTAATGATCTTCATTCTGCAATCCCACAAGCAACCTGCATTCAATATGCAGACGACTCGACCCTTATTTGTTCTGCTCCATCCACTATAGAACTGATCTCACTTACCCAAAATATATTTAATACTGTTAAAACATGGTTCTCTACTCAATGCCAAAAACTAAACTTCTCCTTTTCACCCCCACCACGGACCCCCATTAAACTTCACCATCTCCTCAAACAATGACACTGTCATCTCACCTGATTCGACAACAAAACTGCTAGGAATAACCATCGACAATAATCTCTCTTTCGATCAACACATTAACAGCACCATCAAGTTAGTTAACAGAAAAATAGGATCCCTATATCGAATTAAACCTTTTCTAACCCCAGCAACTAGAACAAAGATTGCCCAATCCCATCTTTTATCTACTCTACTATATGCCTCCCTTATTTATACTAACCTTAAGAAAATCAATCTTAATAAACTTGCAACTTGCTACAACAACATTGCCCGCTTCGCCACTGGTAACCCCTTCAGAACCCACCATTGTCTTAACTTAAAACTACTAGGCTGGCTTGAATTCCAAAACTACTTGCTAATTCCTCAACTCTCTACTGCCCATAGAATACATCAACATGACAACACCCCAATTCTCTCTCAACTGTTAATCCCTTATAACAATCTCAACTCCTCATAAACTCATGGCCAGATCAATTAAGTCCAACAACTTTGCTGGTGACTCTCTTTTCACTAACACAGTAGGTAGAAATTGGAATCTTCTACCTAGTGACATAACTCTGACTACATCTCTGCCTCTTTTCAAACAGAAAATTAAACTACTTCCAAAACCACTGGCTCTGTTCCTGCAGTACACCTGACTAATTATCTTTTTTTCACTCTTTTACTCCTCCACTCTTTTCCTCTCTACTCTAACTCCTGTTCTGATTCTACTACTTTTAGAATTTTAAGTATTATACATATTCTGTAAAATTGTTGTAATTTAAGAACTGTACATTTTTCAAAAAATGCGTTGATAGTGTGAATATCTCTCATGCATTTGTTCTTTAATCCTTATAAGCTGTATCATATAGTAATCTATTTTTATGTAATGTACCAGTATATAGTGGAGCTTTTCTCCTCGGGCCTCTGCTGAAAATGGACTTGTATCCAGCCAGACTAGCCCGGTCAACAAATGTAAAATAAAATAAATAAAAATAAAATAAACATTTGCTGTTGTGTTTTCTTTGTGCTGGAGTATTTTTTGGAGGTATATATCTATATATCTATATATCTATATATATATATATATCTATATATATATATATATATATATATATATATATATATATATATATATATATATATATATATATGTATATACAGATATATACAGATGGAAGCACTTTACATAATCGAATTACTGAAATCTCGAATGTCATATGGTCGAGACCATATGATCGACATTTCAGTAAATCGAATATGTAAAGTTTTAAAAAATAACACTTTACTTACCTTAAAACATTACGTGCACAAAGAGGCAAGGCTTCTTGTATGCTCTGTGTGTACGTAATGTTTTATCTTTTTGGTGTTGACAGGAAGTGGAAATCTCCGTTTAAGCTTCAGCATACAGCAATATAGATTTTCCTTTTCCACTGTAGCGATCTTGGAGTTGGTATATTTTAGAAGGGGTGTGGGGCACAAAGGGGTGCAGGGGGCAAGCGATGTTTGACTTTTTTTTTTTTTTTTGGGTTTCATTTTAGAAGTTCGAGTTTCCAAAACTCAATCTTTTGGTCTCGATCATATGAAGTTCGAGATTTTGGGAATCTATAGATATAAAAGAGAACATAACAAATACATATATGACCAAAGGCACCATTAATGGGGGTGAGGGGGCCCAAGCTAAATCCCTCTTGTAAGTATTGGTATCATCCCCTCCCCCACAGCCAAACAGATCTGCCCTGCAAGTCCCATACCAAGGACCATACACAACATGGCCACAAGACGTTAACAGTAATCCATCCCACGTGTATGATGTCAGGATGGTATCAATAACATATCATGCAGTACAGTCTAGCTACCATAGGGAATGTACAATGTGGAAGAAATAAACATTCCAAAGATACATATACACACAAACATATATGCAGATGCATATATATATATATATCTATATATCTATAGATATATATATATATATATATATATATAGATATATATGTAAATACACATACACACACATAGATATGTATAGGAAGATACATATTTAGAGGGTGCACAGCATATTGAACAGTCACTATTCCTACAGTTGCCACCTTTTCAAATGGACAGTGTATGATTCACTCATACAAAAGACAATTGTTGCATGAACCATATACCCACAGAGAAGTCAAAGGATATGACACCATACACAGGCTTGCATACGTAAGAAATGTTTATTTGTGTACTATTACAGTTGTATATGCCATGTCATATAGCTGTTAGGTCTTTGAAATACATTCTGAGTAATGCAACTCTCAAGCAGATCATTTTATACAGTAATTCAAAAGCATAACATATGCTGCTGTCCAGGCCAAGGCCTTCAAGTAGTACAACAGTAAAGAAAGACTGGGCCAGAGGATAACAATCAATCAACAGTAAGTAATGCAGATGTATAGTTCAGCAGCCTCAAATTACACTCTGTACTCAACCCCTAGGGGGAAAAGAATTAAGTTGTCACAATGAGGATGTATCTGTTACATAACAATACTTAACTGAAAACATCACTATCACACTGACAAACTGAACAGCCTGTATGACAGTAAGCACCAGGCCACCAATGTTCCCAAGGTGAAATGTATGGAAATGTTCAGCCATATGCCTTAAGACGACTTACTACTGATATCCCTCACATGTTGTAACAGCCTAGGTTATATATGGTGCATACCCATCCCCCATAGACTGGCTTACAGGGGCATATAACACTGTTACATACACTGACCTCTGGACTGCAGAAGGGCACACGTGTTGTGCAGCTGAAGCCCACATATATATAACCCTACCACACAATATGTGTGGGGACCAC
>NC_056745.1:109611262-109631262 GCF_019279795.1 Protopterus annectens
GTAGGCCATAGTTGTCAAGCATCTGCAAAAAGGCTAAAGGTGGGGAGGGGGTGTCATTATGACACAACAGTGCACTGCAGCAGGGTTCTAAAAGATGCTACAAATGGCTGTATCTGCACACAGTCAGGGTCAGGAACTGTGGCAGACATAACCCTGACTCCACAGCAATAATTACTATTATTAGTGTGTGAACTCCAAGGGATGTGCACATGAGTTGACCTTGCAATCATGCAGAGTTGGGGGACATGTGTAGGGCAGACTGACCAAATACTGGCAAATGCAGATGGCCCATGCTAGTATACTCCTGCCAGGAATAGTGACTGTTGTAGTACACATAACAGTAGGTGCAACAAACCATCATGATAAGAGCGTGCACACATAAGCACCCACAATGTGGATGCATCTCAATCAGCATCAGAGCAACTAACACATTTGTTTGACACTGCACTTGATTGTACAGGACATATGTCACATATCAGGCTCATGTAATGTTGACATATGCAGTAATGTGGTCCCATGGCATATCAAGGAAGAGGGTGTCATATCAGTAAAGGTGTGCACACTCCTCATAGCCATGGTAAGGTTTGACGGTTATCAGTGTGATTGTATTGTATTGGTCATACATGCACCGCTGATGATGACATCTGTAAAGCAGACATCAGGCATTCACAAATGACATCTGTCCACATATCATCCCAGGTATGTGTCAGACAAACACATAGGGGCTATGAGCAGCAGAGCAGACATAACTGACACAGTAATACACATTCAGCAATGGTGTGTACACCTGTGAGGTATGGTGCACAGTACATGGCAGGGTGCTGAACAGGTGAGCAGCAATGCTGTGTACATGGGTGCAGTGTTTTCCAGGGGAAGGGGCATCACCTACTAACACAGCCCATGCATCACACACATGTATACTGTTGCTAGCATGGATTGACTATAGCTGCACTGTATGCTGTTGAGTATCATATGTTATGCATGTAGACATATAGGTAATGGGAGGTCCATGTGTAATATCTTCATGTATTCTCACCTATAAGTGTGTGTGGGGGGGTGGGGTTATTTTGTTTGTATGTGCAATCTGGTGGAGTGGAGAGGGTTTGATGTGTGTAGGATGTATGTGGTATGTGTGTGTGTGTGTTTGTGTGTGAGTCCATGTGTGCACATGTGTGATTGTGGGGTTGTCCATACATCTCAATTTCCCTTTGAAATTGTGCAGTACATGGACATGGGCTGACACATGAGACACCAGGAATACTTGTCTGATATGTAATCTCAAGACTGTTGATAGTATAATAAGGTCTGTAACATGGAACATGCATTGGAAGGGAAACTAAACACCAGGTATACTGTTATAATTGCAATCAGCAGAAAGGTGAAAGAATACCCACATATGCAGAACTACAGATGCATTGGGAAATTACTACACAATGCCATTGAGTGTATACAAATATTACTGTTGTCCACATAAGTTAATATAGCAACAGATCTTGCATCTACTCAGCAATAGTTATGTATGACACTCCAGTGTGTGACATTATTGAGTGACTGTAGTAGCCCCTAACATAAGGGGGCCATACTCATGATGTCTGGACAAACCCAGGGTGAACACTGGATGACAGCAGTGAGTCCTTGTAAAACTGATTCCAATCAAGTCAAAGAGGTAATGGAGTAACAGATCATGTTTTGTGATCACTTGTCTAGGCAATTAGAAGAAGCATACGTTAATGATTGGTATTAATGAGTGTAAGTTTCGAAGTGTGATGCAGGATGGGAAACTTAAGAGAATAAACTTTGGACAGTCTGTAAACTCAGGGACAGGTAGGTATTATGGTGGAATGTCAGGGTGTGTGTGTTAAGCAATAATGTACAGGTCTTAAAGTGCATTTGTTGTTTCTCCTCACAGGTGGCAAGGTGGGGGTTGGTGGCAGTGCACAGGCCAGTGTGGTATCTATGGCTGCTGTGTCTGGACACACCAGCCATAGCCAGATGTCCATCAGTGTACCACATAGGCAGATGTACAGTGATGCTCATGGGAGGGCTGCTGGTCATTGTGCCCCTGGCAGAAGTGCCACATCTGGTACCACCAGATGCATGTTTCAGGCTGTCATGGAGGCACAGGCACATATGGAATGGTACACCAGACAGGGTCTGAGGTTGCAGAGGGCTGCTCTTTCAGCTGTAAGTGACAACATCAGTGATCAGTGATCAGTAATAGATAAACGGTGGGACATGATGGTGGGACTCCTCGACCGTGGATCGTCCATGCTAGAGCATGTGGTGGGAGTGGTGCAATGGCCACGTGGACATAGGCCAGCAACACCAACATCTGGAGGTCAATGTGGACATGCAAGGACACCAAGCCACTCCCGTAGTGGCAGTACCAGCCCCAGCACTGCAGGGGGCATTGCCCACACCACACCACAGCAGGCCACCTGCACATGTCCCTGGCCAGTCCCAGAAGGGACCTGGTTCCAGCGGACATATGCCATCATCAGGGGAGAGTAGCATATCAAGGCTTGTACCTGGATGTGCCCATGGAACCCCTGGCAGGCACAGTTCTCGTGTCTGTGGCTGGAGGTGGTGAACTGCACATCCTGCCAGGTATGGTCTGCAGTTGTCCAACAAACACCTGTGTAGGACAGCCATGTGTCAGAACTGCCTGCATGCATAATCACACACAATACAAACACTCCTAGGGCAACCCCATACCTACACACACCACATCACCATGGCCATATCAGTAATTAAAACCCCTCACTCACACACATGGTGTCAAACTTATGGCCCAGCCTAGGTCTCTGGCAAACCAACAACACACCCTGTGCATATGATGATACCTGTGCCACATCCCTGTCATCCATAACATTGATGCAGGGACAGGCTAATATGGTTCGCATGCACACAGTGACTGTACTACAGTGTACCAATGCACTGCTGTTTAACATGTTGTCAGCAGTAATGTTTAATGCTTACATGTCAGGTAGGGTAGCTGTCCAGCCATGATGCATTATAGCTGTTATTAACACTGAGTGATTGTGGTTTCCATAATGCTCTCCATTTGTGTTGTAGGTGTCCATGTGTCAGCAGGAGGATGGTCTACTGTCATATCTCACAATGGGTATGGCACTGTGGTGACACCTTGGCTGTGCCATATCCTGGGTACTGGTGAACACATGTCACAGGTCTGTATAACAGTTACTGCCTGTGCCACATGGCCGATAAGTCTGGGGTGGTGTATCCAGGTGAGTGCATGGTGGCTGCTGTTAACAGCTCTTCTACAGTGGACAATGGTAGTTGTACTGGGTGGTACACACCACATGTTTGTGTATAACACACACAGAGGCTTAGGTGTTGATGCACTACACAGAGAATACTGTACACATAGATGTATGTACTTGTGCAAGGAACCCATTGTAGCCTAAGTAATTCCACCAATCCAGATTACGCAGAACAACACATTGTGGAATAAGCAGTCTACTAGTTTAATGTCATTGATGATGGTACCGGCAGGGGATATGTCCCCTTCCCCAATGTAGTGCAATCCTCAACACGGTAAACATACGTGTGCTGGTGTGAGTGGCTCACCCCTACCCTTTGGAGGGTGAGAGGTGCTGTAGAACCACATATAGTGTGATAGATAAATACCTAATCTGTTAACATGAACTGTACAGTATTACGGCCAGCTACACAAGGGGATATACTCAACAGTAACCGCAATGATGTTGGCTGTGTCCACAACAGCCACACCCAGCTATATATACCAACCCCGGTATTGTTGCACACCTATACATTGGGGAAGAAGCCATTTACACAGCTAACAGTATGTATGGAATGTATGTCCACAGGATGATACCTGTGACATGTTAGCATCTGCCACACAGTTCTTGGACATATGACCACCTAGGACATGTATATTCTGCAACCTGAAGTAGATCCCTCCACATACAGGGACACTCTTACATGGCAACACTGGGACTAGACCCCTACCTAGGTATGTAGTGCTACTGATGTGTGTGGCTTTAATTGCACACACCATACAGCTTTTAGGATGAGGAGTGTTCCAAGTTACATGTTACATGGAGAACATCCCCAGGCATGTACAGTATGGTAATGGAGGATGTAATGGTTGTATATGGGCAATACATAGTGTGACATACCATCATATACACATTGACAAACACATAACAGTCAGACACACATCTGAGAGACCTGGGCCTATCAATGCTAACTACCTTGTCAGTGTGTCCATTGTGTTACAGGTAGGTTGCACACAGCACATGCATAACTGGGCTGGATAGTGTTATCAGTTAACTGTATGGTTGATGATGACAATGGTCACCATACAATGGTACATGAGACATGTACAGGGGGTCAGGGGGTACCATGGTGTAATGACAATATACCCAGCACCCACACACCACTCTGGATTTTGTATGCACTGGAACCCATGATAACACTCTGACATACCCACCATCACACATTGACCAGGACTGCAATACAACCCCTTGTCCATCCCAAGAGTGCTACTGCAGGGATATGCATCTAATGCACATTCCACAGGCATAGTAGCATGATGCATTGTCATGCCTCTCCTATGGGCAGCAACATCACTATCCTTAATACTGTGTGGCAATGTGCATTGTAATAGGAGTATGTGGCCTCAGAATCCTGTACCCTACATATATACATACATGCACACATACACACACTTGCCAGAACTCAGTGGATATCCCACGTCTATCAACCCATTTGTACAACAATGTTGTGCTGGTACTGCAAGGCCTAGGTAGCCCTTAGGGTGAGGAGTGTAACATGGTACATGTAATGTCTGGTACATCAGCAGCCACATCTAACTATGGCAATGGGTGGTGCAGTGGGTGTGAAGGGCCTCAGGGTATTCCCAACTACACGTCTACAAGCACACAGACACTGATATTCTCAGTAATGCACACATACACATTTGTCAGTATTGGGGTGCATCAGTGCAGGTGTTCATAGGTGTGGGCATGGCTATTGTCCATGGAGAGAAGGAAAGTGTATGGGATGTGTGTACAGTGGTATCATGCCACCTGCCATGTGCCAGCAGGCCATCTATCAACATACACCACTGTGGAGACCCTCAGGGTGAGAGTGACTTGCATTAGCCAATCCTCTGGGTGCCTCCTGCAGAGGGCCGGTGAGGCACTCCAGTTGACATGTATGCAACATGTATTACATAACATGGTTAGTGTCTGTCTTAGAGACCTGTACCCAAGCAAGTTCTGTTGACTGTGGTAGTGTAGTTGAGGTATCCATGGCATGTGGTGCATACAGGGTGTTGAGTCCTATCTGTGGCATTTATAACACAGCTGGGCAGACGTGTCAGTGTCAGTCAAGCATAGATTGCCTGTACGTATCCAAGATGGATACCTGACATCTGCACATCTGTACAGGGACTGACAGACATCAGCTTGCCAACTAGCTATGCAGTAGGATGAATGTGTTGACAGATAGATGTCTGACACTGATAGGTATGCCATTACTACATGATGGCAGCCCTCACTGACATGTGCTACACACACACAGTTGTCTACAGTTATTTACCACATGTCAGATCATTATCCAGTAGGAAATATATAATGAAACACAGCTCACACACCAGGAACATGACTGTGAGGAGTCAGAGTCCATCTTTGCATGCAGGGGTGTTTGTTTCCAGTACTACAATTAGCAATCTACTCTTTCTTGGGAAAGCACTGTCAACAGTAGTAACATGATGATACACTACATGCCAGTGTGACTGCATATAACCTGGGATACTACCCTTGTATGTAACACATTCACATGGATAAGAGTGTTGTACAAGCCATATATACTCAAGTGTCCCAGACAGGAGATGCAAACCCCTTGCTACTGTAATGACAGCACATAGATGCATGTTATGTACATGACATTACATACATTTACAGATGTCATTACCCTGCTATGTTATCAGACTGGAATGTGAGCACTGGTTACCAGGGCTGAGCCATGCTTAGCAGGTGTCAGCAATCCTGCAATATAACAGCTAAGCACATTTGCACACTGGTAAGCATAGCCTACACTGTGTAAGCCCCCGTACATTTAACCGTACCTTAGCACTGCTTACCTTCATGCAAACACATGCAACCATGCTTAAAGCTGCTCAAAAACTGCCTTAACCACTCTGTATCCAGCAGCCCTTGTTCTGCCAGCAACATAATGAACAACCCTTGAACTCAGGACCCTGTACACTATTGTCACAACAGTTAACCACTACGCCATGACAGCTGTGAAGACAGTTGTTGGTTTTCCAATATATCTGTCAGTACACATATTGAATAGTATTAAACAATTGCTGTGACCTCTACAATTGTGTTGTACTTGTTAGTAATATTACTGTTGCATCACATATGTTGTTATATCTAAATATGCACATATCAGCTACATACGGTGTGATACATCTGGGAAGGTATACACAACAGTAATTTTTACAAATGACAAGGATATGGATATATACATATACATATGTAGATATATGTGTACATGTACATACACATATATATTCATATATATGTATCTGTATACATCTGTATAGTACATCATATATATGGCCATATATAGAGCTCTCTGTGTGTGTATATGTATATCTATATATATATATATATATATATATATATATATATATATATATATATATATATATATATATATATATATACATATGTTGATATATATGTAGATATCTATAACTATATGTGCATATATATCCATATATCTGTATATGTGTAGACATATATAGATGTGTGTGTGTGTTTGTATATATATATATATATATATATATATATATATATATATATATATATATATATATATATATATATATATATATATATATCCATATATGTATGTATATGTGTATATGTCTATATAGATTTATGGATATATATGTTTAACATATGTCCAGAACATGGAGTGGAGTCATACCTCATCACCAATAATCTCAACTTCTTAGTGCAAGGGGATGTCATGTATGTATTGCAGGTATATATGTAGACTGTTGCTACTGTAACAGAGGTTGTCTTAACAGAAATGTTGTGTGTGGGAGGTCATATCTGCTATTGACATGTACGCCATCAGTTACTGACCGACATCCTAAGGTCATCATAGTACAGTACCACTGATATCACAGTAATGATCCTGTAGACTACAGCAGAAATATGACCAATAAATACGGACAGTCTGGCACACTCTGGTCAGTTCAGGGGTATACACAGATCCCGTTAGTGCAAGACATGTGGATCAAGCCTGATAATGTGGATGTTAACAGCCATATAAATAGGTATATCATGTAAATACTGGACAACATATGCCCACACAGTTTATGCATTCACACATTCCTGTCTGTCCTGACACATAATAATCAGTGGTGCAGTGGTCACATGGCCACATACTACCCACTAGTTAGTGACACACATCTTGTACAGCATCCCACTACTTTGTCAGAAATACATGACAGTTATGGTAGCCCAGAGCAGTACATCTGGAAAATATCTGGACATAACATCACACTGGGTAATTACACTAAGCTGTTAGGCATGTAACAAAGCACTGTGCAAACTACAGGCAGACTGCCACAACACTGGCCTACATTTCTTATGGGGGAATACACATGTACCTGCAAATATAGCAGGCTCTACAGGCATGTCACAGCACAGAGTAACAGACACCTGTGTGAAAGTGCATACCCACAACCAATGTGAACACAGCCACAGTCACATATGGTAAGCAAGCTTAATATTACAGTATATGGACTGTCTGATCAACACCATCCTCATATGTGCCACTCACACACTAACCCTACATATACTGGGCCATGACACAGTGTGGTCTCATGCCTGTTTGTGGTATGGGACATGTGTGTGTGTGTTTGGCCCTACAAACATGTAAGCCAATAGGGTACCATACACCAGAGCAGCATGTAACATCAGATAGAACAGGACCAAGAACAATGGTATCTACCACAGACTATACACAGGCCAAGGTAGGTATTCGCAAGTACACAGACCTCACTACTGTACACACAACCACAGAATACCCAGGTTATGTCCTCAAATATAACCCGTACTACACATAACATGTCTAGCAGTCTGATATCTCATTGGCTTGTTATCAGGTATGATGTCAATAAATAATTGTGTGCAGAACATATGCCCCTCTTACTGCATGACATATGTACAAAGGTTGACAGAATTGTGGCTGGAGACACAAACACAGGGCCAATATTGACATGCTGCTGTGATAACCTCATACATTTACTCTTGTAACAGGGTTTGTTGTGACATATGTCCTATGAGAGATATGAAGTCAGTAACTCTCATGCCTGTCACCATGTACTGACTGCTATTCTCAGAGTATGTTCTAAGACAGGTAGTCTGTGAGTAACACAAGACACATAAGACTCCAAACACTGACCAGTCTGCAGATAACCCTACAGGTGGGAGTTTTCTCACACACATAACACTGTCATGACAGGTAATAAATCATGCAGACCAGCCATATACACACAGACCTGTTAAACCAACATTATTCCAAATGCAATAAGAGCAACACTTACATTCTGCAGTCATGTCTGGAACATCCCTGTCCTGTTTGTTGGCCTGTATCCACAGTGTATGTTGTTAGAGGTATATCCCACTACCATCTATGATGCTGTTTGCCAAACACCGACATGAAGTCTTGCACACAGTGAATGAAAAAGACCAACACCCACATGATGTTCCTAATTACAGGACTGGGTTTCCATACAATTGACTATGGGAATGTTACCACAGTTGTTCCACATGCAATCAGCTAGTGGGGGACTGCAATTCATGCAGAGGCCATCAGCTGATTATGAGCATCACTTACAAAACACAAGCTGCTGCCTAAGCAAAGCAGGTGTACTTCTTCACATCCACCATAGAGGGAGTGAGAGAGACAGACAGAGACAAAGTAAGACAGGAAGGGGGTGGGAGAGTAAAACATAAGCATGCTTGTGTCACACACTTAGCAGTACAGGGTTTTAAACCCCTGCCTGACTATGTATTGCTATTACATGTCTATGCAGTTATTGCATGCTCCACAGAGCTTACATGTTGGGGAGCTGTCCAAAGATATATCTGACAGTGAGTGACATCAGCAACAGTGATAAAGGAGGAATAAGGTAGGTGTAGTACATGTGCCTGTCCACAAGAACAGGTGTCAAGGTTGACACAGCTCCACTCTCTCAGGGACTCACACACATTATCACAGTTGGCAGGGTCAGGATTAGACTTCCTAACTAGCTAGTTTGCCACAATACAGTAAAACGCAGGTATCACATGCACCTCAGGTGTTATCAGGTAATATATGGGCAAAGGGTATGTCAAGGTGTCTGACATCAGAAGGCATGCTTCAGTAGGCCAATGGGAGGTGTAGTGAGTTTGAATGGTGTCCAAATCATTATACTGCACACAGACACAGACACAGGTTTGCCAGTACTGACATTCACGGGTGCATTGCTTCACATGTGTGTAGTGGTTGACTGTGCCAGAAGGCTGTACAAGGCTAGGTAGAGGGTATACTTTGGCATAAGGCCACATGACAATGGTTTGCAGTGTAGCTCAGGAGTGTAGTGTCACAGGTGGGTATTGTATTCACCATCCAGTCATCTGGGTTACTATTGTGGGTGGTCAGTGCTGTGCAATGCTTGCCGTGTATGTGTTCTATATTCCATAATATGGATGGTGTCTGGGATGTGCACACATCCCACATGCATGTTCTGTGACATGTGGAAGTGTACCTGGGGTGTCTGGGGCATGTTGTGCAGACATATTTTTATCATCAGATGTGCCATTCCTGACCTCATGTGGTGAGAACTGGCAATGGACACCAGGTTGACCCTGTACCTACATTGACAGCATGATACAGGTATTCCCTGGTGTCAGTGGCATCTGCCCATACAGAGCATGTGTATAAGGCATAGTATGTCCTTTGTGGGTTACATTTTCTGGCTCTACAGTTGTTGCAGTCATCTAGTGGGGAACATAGTGAAGGAGCACTGTATGCAATGATTTTCCTATTGTACAGATGGGACAGGGTGCCATGTCCTCTGTAGTCCACTGCAATCAAACCATGGTTACTATCTGTGAGCAATATGCAGGGAACTACCAACACAGTGGTTGTTGCCTAGCTGAGCGTGTTTGTGTATGATACATGAATGGAGAGTGTTCTTTGGGTAATACAAGGGTTTCCTATTTTGTTCCCCAAGCCATGATGTCACATGTAGGGGTATGGATTGTCTACCCCAGCCTCTCTGCTGTTTGACATCTATTATCCTTGTAAGGTGGACATTGTGACATATTATAGGTCTACCATATAAGAAATTTGCAAAACCCGCTTCACAATGAGTCCTGTTGTTACACATTCACAGCTGCCTCCACACAAGATATGTATGACACACACACACACACACACACACACACACACACACACACACACACACACACACACACA
Source organism: Protopterus annectens (assembly GCF_019279795.1). Taxonomy (NCBI): domain Eukaryota; kingdom Metazoa; phylum Chordata; order Ceratodontiformes; family Protopteridae; genus Protopterus; species Protopterus annectens. The sequence continues at coordinate 109,621,802 of NC_056745.1, forward strand.
CACAGTTGCCAATGCCTGGGATTAGAACACCTACCTAACTAGTACATCACACTACAGCATTACGCAGTTATAGCACACATCACACAGCTTACTCAGTTACTCCTTTTCCAAAGGTTTATTTCAAAATGATTAGCATCAGCAGACCTGCCAAAGTAGGGCCATGGAAGTTGTAGTGACTATGAATGGCCTCAAAAGCATTGATCCCTACACAAACTTACAAAGTTTTACAGTTGCCATGTCTGGGATTAGAACTCCTACCTAACTAGTACATCACACTACAGCATTATGCAGTTATAGCACATGCCACTGTGCTTACTGGACTACTTTTTCCCCAAAGGTGTATTTCAAAGTGAATGACATCAGCAGGCTTCCCAAAGTAGGGCAATGGAAGTTGTAGTGACTGTGAATTGCCTCAAAAGCATTGATTTCTACACAGACATACAAACACACAACGTTTTACAGTTGCCATGTTTAGGATTAGAACTCCTACCTAACTAGTATATCACACTATAGCATTGTGCAGTTATAGCACGCACCACAGAGCTTACTGGGCTACTTCTTCCCCAAAGGTGTATTTCAAAGTGAATGACATCAGCAGGCTTGCCAAAGTAGGGAAATGGAAGTTGTAGTGACTGCAAAATGGCTCCAATAGCATTGATCCCTACACAGACATGCAAACACACACACAAAGTTTTATAGTTGCCATGTTTGGGATTAGAACTCCTACCTAACTAGTACATCACACTACAGCATTATGCAGTTATAGCACATGCCTTGGAGATTACTAGGCTACTCCTTCCCCAAAGGTGTATTTCAAAGTGAATAACATCAGCAGGCTTGCCAAGGTTGGGCAATGGAAAGTGTAGGTCATAGGCTCATAGGTTAGTACTAGGCTACTGGCCCTGGGCCTATACCTGCCTAGCCATGACAATTCCCTGGCTATGTCTTCCCACAATATTTCCTTCCCTGGACCCCTGTCTAGCAGGGCAATTGACATGATCCCCGGGTCAATTTCCTATCTCCCATCCAATCATCCAGGCTCCTTTTGAAGATGGCCAAAGAGGCACTCTGCTTGACATGTATGAGAAGTCTATTCCAGAGTCTGGGGTGTCTCTGGGTCAGGAACACATCCCTCCAGCATGTATTGTTCATTGTGATGACAAGGTTTGGATCCCTGGAGCATGTGGCTGTGAGGGTTTAGAATTTTTTAAGTGTAGCATGTCCACAGCTGTGGGTTTGACATGGCATTGTATGTTAAGCAGACATTGTCTCTGAGTACATGATATGTGACAGAGTATAGCTGGATGATTTTCAGATGGTCAGCATAGGGCATCTGGTTTAGGCCTGTGATTCTTTTAGCGAGGTAAGTCTGCAGCCTTTCTACTTGTTGCAGATGTCTTGTGAGGTACATACATAATGGGCCATTGTAGTCTGTACTGGGTCTACTGAGAGATGACTACAGTGGGAAGATGGCCTCCTTTTTCCTGGATGTAAAGCCCTTAGTGATGGTGTGTGCCACATAGGTGGATTTCCTGATTGTTGTGGCGATGTGATTATCAAAAGTGAGACCACTGTCCATCTGTGTCCCTACAACTGTTATCACACTTTAGGTGTTTACTGTACTGCCACCTATGTGGTACTTCACGGGTACATGTCCCTTCCCAAAGGGGATAACAGTACATTTATTGGCATTGATCTTGAGGCCATGGCTCAGGCACCAAGCATCTCTTTCTGTAAGGCCCTTCTGTAGAATATCCACATCATGTGGTGATTCAATATTGGCTCCCAGTGTGCAGTCATCTGCGACCTTTATTTGCCAGAGTCCCTTAGAGTTGGACTGTACATCAGAGCAGTAGATGTTAAACAAGGGTGGTCCCAGGACTGAACCCTGAGGTACTCCAACTGTCACTTGTTTGGGGCTGGAGTTGGTGTCAAGTACATTTCCAGTGTGGGTTCTGTCAGTACAGCAGTTGGCAGCCCATCGGGTGACATACAGATTAATGGCCAGCTTTGTACATTTATCTATGATTCCAGACTGTGGGGATGGTGTTGAAGGCCTTGGCGTGGTCTAGATAGGCTGTGTGAACCACCTTACCCACACCCACTGCTCTGGAGACTGATTCAAAGTTGTCAATCAGGTTGAGGTGACATGATCAGCCCTTCACAAACCCAACCTGGTTGAGGTCCAGTGTTTGCAAGTTGCCAATGTCTTTGTTTTAATTTCCATGATAATACATTCCATGGCCATGCAGATCAGGCACGTCATACTGCTGGGGTTGTAGTACTCAGGATCCAAGGTGGGTCCCCCCCTTGTGGATTAGGATAACTGTAGCTGTGTGCCACACAGTGGGCATGAAGCCTGAGGTGTGGCTATGATTAGACATGGCACATAGGTGAGATGCCAGTTCATTTTGTAGTTCATGTAGTACACAGCCCAGGATGTTGACTGGTATCATGGCTGCTGTTGTCTTAGCTCTGAAGAGTGTGGTTTTTACCTGTGTGGCCATTATTACCAGAATCTGGCAATCCTTCAGTGTTGATATGGGCCCTTTCAGGGGTGAGAGGAGGGTGCAGTTGGCACTGAATCAATCCGCCAGGGTATTGGCAATATCCTTGCGAGCAGTATATTTAATACCATCCTGTTGTAGCTCAGAGCAGATCTGAGCATTTCCATTTAGATTCCTGACATAGCTATGGAACAGCATGCAGTTGTCTTTGGCATCTTTGGCTATATAATGTTCGTAACTAGCTTTGGTGGATGTTATAAGGGATCTCAGCTTCTTACTGTGACTGGTAAGGGAGTATTTTGCATCCTGGAAATTCCCCCATTTCTGCAACAGTTTCTTCCTTTTGTTGTACAGTATTTTTATGACAGGGAGCCACCACATTGGCTTCCTTTTCTTGGTGGGGAGCATCTTGGTTATATATTGGATGGCACGATTCATGCACATGTGGATGTGCTCATAAAGTGCCTTCATGTAGGATTCAGCAGTCATCCTTTCAGTTCCCATCTGCATGGGTGTCACAATGTTAGTCACGTCTGACATGTGTAGCATGACGTTGGCTTTGGAGATGTGTGTTACAGAGGTTTCCTTACTGGGATGTGGGGGAGGGATGCTGATGTTACAGGTGATTAGCTTATGGGCAGACCTGACCACTGATGGGGTGACTATAGGTGTGGAGCATTGATTTCCCATCTTGGTAATGGCCAGGTCTAGGATACTTGAGCCCCTGGTGGGACTATGGGTTACTTGATCCAGGGCATTGGGAATTATGACTTCCAAGAACCATTGGGCACACGTGTTGGTACAGAAGTACTTTTCTCAGTTAATGGCAGGGTAGTGTAAGTCACCCAGTATTAGGGTGTTTGGTTGTATCTTAATATTTCCCAGTATGTTTCAAAAGGTGTAGTGGGAATCTTGGGGCATGGTGGTGGATCTGTAGCAAGCTATACAATTTGGATTGCAGTCTGACCTAGTCTTAGTTGCACCGGGGGTATTTCAGATGCATTCTTTTGGGCAAGTAGCCTGGTGGTGTGAATATCCTTGATGAATATGGACACTCCTCCACCTTTATTGTTTTGGTCCTGGTTTGGAGGCTGACAGGTGTGGTGAGAGCTGTACCTGGTATTGCAGGGGTGCTCTCAGGAGCCTTGGATCAGGTTTCTGTTATAGCACAGATATCAATGTTCTCCATTTTTAGGAGTGCCTAGTGACTGTGAATGTCCACAAAAACATTGATCCCTACACACAGAGTTTCACAGTTGCCATGTCTGGGATTAAAACCCCTACCTAACTAGTACATCACACTGCAGCATTACACAGTTATAGGATGCACCACAGAGCTTACTGGGCTATGCATTCCACAAAGGTGTATTTCAAAGTGAATGACATCAGCAGCCCTGCCAAAGTAGGGCATTTGAAATTGTAGTGAGTGTGAATGGCCTCAAAAGCATTGATCCCTGCACAGACACACATGCACACACACACACACACACACACACACACACACACACACACACACACACACACACACACACACACACACACACAAAGTTACACAGTTGGCATGTCTGGGTAGAGAACTCCTACCTAACTAGCATATCACACTACAGCCTTACACAGTTAGAGGACAAGCAAAAGAGATTACTGGGCTACTTTTTCCACAAAGTTGTATTTCTAAGTGAATGACATCAGCAGTCCTGCAAAAGTAGGGCATTTGAAATTTTAGTGAGTGTGAATGGCCTCAAAAGCATTGATTCCTACACAGACAAACACACAAAGTTATACATTTGTCATGTCTTGGTACAGAACTCCTACCTAACTAGTGCATAACACTACAACATTACGTAGTTATAGGATGCACCATGGATATTAATGGGGTACACCTTCCCCAAAGGTGTATTTCAAAGTGAATGACATCAGCAGGCTTGCCAAAGTAGGGCAATGGAAGTTGTAGTGACTATGGATGGCCTCAAAAGCATCAATCCCTACACAGACAAATGCACACACACACACAAAGCTCCACAGTTGCCATGCTTAGGAATAGAACTCCTACCTAACTAGTACATCACACTACACAATTACAGCATGTGCCACAGAGCTTACTGGGCTACTTTTTCTCCAAAGGTATATTTCAAAGTGAATGACATCAGCAGCCCTGCCAAAGTAGGGCATTTGAAATTGTAGTGAGTGTGAATGGCCTAAAAAGCATTGATCCCTACACAGACAAAGGAACACACAGTTGTCATGTCTGGGATTAGATCTCCTACCTAACTAGTATATCACCCTATATCATTACACAGTTATAGCACGCACCATGGAGCTTATATGGCTACTCCTTCCCCAAAGGTGTATTTCAAGGTGAAGACATCAGCAGGCTTGCCATAGTAGGGTAATGGGGAATGCAGATATGAGATGGCCATAACCCATTCATCTGGAAGCAGGCACACAACACTCAGGCACACACAGGTATATATTTCACCAGTACGTGTATGCAACTGCTAGATGACTACTGACTTGTACAGTCATGTTGCACAGTTATCACAAGCACCACAGACACTATAGTGATGAGGGATACCAGAGGCAAATGTCTACAGTGATTGACATTTGCATATCAAGTGGTTTTAACCAATTGGATGCATGCTGGGTGGGACAGGCCTTATGATGGGAGGCTCTTTGTTACTGTCTGTCACTCTCTTCCACACATCTATGTATGTGTAATTCTGGCCTATTATATTGTGTTGTCCTTGGATATATGTGTGTATTTCTATCTAATGTGTGTGCAAAGCATGACTGGTGTGTACTGAGGAGTGTGTGCACAAATATCTGTGACTGTCAGATATGTATAGTCCACTGTTGTTGCCAGACATGGGCTTCATTCCTCTAAGTGTGGGAGCATGCCCAGTATGACCTTTTGTATTGAATGTGTGAATCCATTCCAGGTAGGTTGTAATCCATTGCAGGTTTTTGTGTTCTAAACCTATAGCTCGCAACCTGTTTCAGTGGGATATCTGTAGATTGGTTGACAATATGGGGTCAAAATGGGCAATGGATAGTAAGGTACTGTAGGTAATGGTGTCTGTGCTGCTTCTGCTACATGGTCTTGGTGTTACCAGAGATATTCAAACATATGCACTGTTTTACACTGTGATGTTTTATATCAAGTACTGTCAGGTATACATATCTGCTTGCAGTAATGTCCTGGGGAACACAAGGTGAATGCAACTGTGTCCAGTATTGTGGTCTGCAGCCTACATATTCTTGCACAATCATGCCATTCTGGAGGGGAAGCTGCGGCCACTTGCTGATGGGTCTGTGTAAATGGTTCAGCACCTTGGTACAGTGGTGGCTGAAAATCCCATGCCTGTACATCCATCGACATGACAGTATGGCCATATCCTACTGTGGTCATACCTCACAGCTGTACAGATTCACACAGGTTACGCAGAGGCAAGGGTCATAATTTTGGACATTATCCCTTCACATTGCAGTTTATGAGCAGGTTTGTAGCCACCCATTCCTGTGTTTGCAGGCAGGGATAGTATGTGCACACGGCTGAGTTTCAGACTTCACACACTCCATGCCGTCCATGCTCCTACTCCCCCTGTATTATTCTATCCTCTTCCAAACATTATGCAAACATGATCTGATAAGTTCCCTATAGTTATCATCTCATCCCAGCAGTAATTTGGTGTTGGTCCACAGTTCATGCAGTAGGACATGGTGAACATGTTACTGGGATTTGTCCACATGGCCTTGCATTTGGATTCTGTGGACTGTGTTATGTTGTTATTTGGGAGTGCATGACATAACATACTTTGGCACTATGAGTGAGATACTTGCCTTTGGCAGAGGACTGTAGGCCATTTGGTAGCTGTAGCAGGCCATTGCATTGTGTCACTCCTACAGTCCCAGACTGCAAGACACTATTCTCCTGGTGTGACAGGGTAGGTGTGCAAGGTGTTAATGCCAATACTTTTTGTCATTATTGATCCAGTGGTGTGGATGCTGGCGGGTTGCTGCTTACAGCTAGGGACACACCTGCATGGGACGCCTGTTCTGCATGCTGCATTCTTTGGCTATTGCCATACAGAGGTGGGGGTCATATTGTACTCATTCCCAACAGCAGGGATAAGACCAGGAATGTACCTGTGGGTGATGGTGGGGTGAGATGGGTGCATGTGTGCTATGGACACTACTTGCATCTGACTCATAGATATGCATGGGGCATTCCACTTATGCTGGCTTGTGCAGGGACATCAGCAGTTTCTCAATACTTCATACCTGTGACCTTTGTGGTCTGCCAGTGTTTGGCCAAATGACATCGGCATTCCATACTACAAACTCAACTAATGTTCTGCTAATCTGTATGTACAATTCCAAAGGTGTGTACATTTGACAGTAACATATTATACACTGTCTGTCTGGGGTACTTCCACCTGTGTACTGTTTGTATGTCTGGGCCCACATTCATGCCATGTCCATCTTTCAGATGGTGACAGATATTACTTTCAAACATTTATTATGGCTTACTGCTGGAATGTGTTTTGCTGGGATGCATTGTTTTTGACACTGCAGTTGTGAGAACATGGCCCTGTCATCGGTAGTACTGGCCAATGGCCACCAAGACAAACCTCACCATGCCTGCATACTGACCACTCTCACACAATATACAACACACACCAACCTAACACACACAGCCCTGCATATTGTACACATGCTACAATCTATCCTGCTACTTTGGCCAGCTCAGGTAATATGTGCTCCACTGTTATTATACCTACACATGCATGGTACTACATTTCTACATAGGATTGGAGGTGGGGGCACACCTGACACTTGTACACATTTGCTATGACTGTACTGATATTGCAGGTGCTCCATTTCATTCTGTATCCTGACCTATCATGCTGACTAGAGGCATATCAATGTACTACAGGTCTTAGGTTTGATTGACCTAAATTTCAGTTTCAGAATTCTTACCCTTCAGAACTAACATCCCACTGCCTGACCTGTTGTAGTCTATCTGTGTAGGTCTGGAGGGTGAGTGTTCTCCAAAGCCATCAATCAGAGGCCTTAGCAAATACTTTGTTTGTGTTTGTCTATGCCTGTCCTGCTGTCTGAGACTGTTGTGGGGTATGTGAGCCTCTCTGACTGGCATGTGTGTGCCCTATGGACACACATGTGGCCCACCACATTTCCTGCAGTGAGTTTTTTCACCTTGTCTAGTACTGGCTACTATGGTAACACCAGTATCTGTTACAGATCTCATGCTGACACTATAGGTGTCTGCTATCTACTGGCATCCCATTAAGCCACCCAATTCCCTTGCATGCTCAAATCCATACCATAGATACAAGTAACAAAATGTACTACTCCATTCAGCAATTGATAGGGATAGTGACTTACCTTGTGGCTATGCCAGTACTGAGGATGGTGCTGGAGGGCTGACTATGTCAGATGCACATAGTACACTCCCTATACATGGGTAAGCACATGTTGTATCATGTTTGGCATCCCTTTTACTGTATGTGTGAGTCAGAGAGAGGTGTCATTCCTGGGTTCCTACCGTGTCAGTGTATGTGCTATGCATTGCCTCTTTGCTATGGCCTGGGCATACTGGGAATGCCTCCCTCTGCCTACTGGGGTAGTTCCTCCTCTGAGTCACTCTGTGGCTGTGCAGGCCTTGGCAATGGTGGGGGGCTATGTACCCTTGGCCCCTGCTTTTCCTGCTGCAGCTGTTTCCACAGGATCTTATTGTGTAGCATGGCACATACAATGACAATTTGGGTACATGTAGCTGGGGAGTACTGCAAGGCTCCACCGGATGTGTCCAGGCACTGGAACCATGACATGAGCATCCCAAACACATGCTCTATTATGATTCTGGTCTGTGTGTGTGCCTCATTATGGAGTTCTTGTTCGGGTGTCTTGTTCTTGTTCAGTCTATAGCACCCACTACCTCAGGGTATTCCTCTATTTAGTGGAAGAGATGCATATTGCTGGCCAACACCTCACAGGTGTTGAGGAAATATACGTGCTCACCGGCATGATAGCTATTCCTCTGACAAGAGGAATCTTGGAAGGGACAGCCTTTATTGGAGCCAGGTTCCTCGTATCTGTGGTTTGGTGCTGTTTGTGGTTGTCGTGTTTTTGGATTACACATACTGGAGTCACCTTAGTAGCCAGTACTACACAGGGTGACAAAACCCACTGCAGGAAATGTGCTGGGTGACATGTATGTCCATATGACTCACACATGCCAGTCAGGGAGGTTCACATACCCAACAACAGTCTCAGCCAGCAGGACAGGTGTAGACAGACCCAAAAAGGGCCTGTGCTATGGCCTCTGAATAATGCCTATGGGCAACCCCCCCTCCAGGCCTACACAAACAGACTATAGCAGGTCAGGCAGTGGGATGTTAGTTCTGAAAGATAGGAAGTCAGACACTGATATGTAGGGCAACCAAAGCTAAGACCTGTAGTACACTGATATGCTTCTAGTCAGTATGATAGGTTAGAATACAGAATGAAATGGAGTACCTGACATACCAGTACAGCCATAGCAAATGTGTGCATGCGCAAGGTGTGCCCTCCCATCCTATGTAGATATGTAGAAACAGTAAGGTGTGCCTCCAATAGTGTGTAGAAATGTAGAAAGAGTCAGGTGTGCCCCCAATCCTGTGTAGAAATGTAGTAACAGTCAGGTGAGCCCCCAACTCCCATGTAGACATGTAGAAACAGTCAGGTGTGCCCCCCCCCCAAATCCTGTGTAGAAATGTAGCAACAGTCAGGTGTGCCAAACCAATCCTGTGTAGAAATGTAAAACCATTCAGGTGTGGCCCCCCACGACCCTATGTAGATATGTAGTAACAGTCAGGTGTGCCCCCCACTCCCATGTAGACATGTAAAACAGTCAGGTGTGCCCCCCAATCCTGTGTAGTAATGTAGTAAACGTCA